>NC_143019.1:83644422-83767422 GCF_055824585.1 Amblyomma mixtum | reverse complement strand
ATCACCTCCAGACGCTGCAGCCATCAGTTTTCCGAACGGGATCGAGCATACGGGCCAGGAGATGACGGGCGGCGAGATTGGGGCGACGGAGATCGACGACGGTAAGGCGACGACAAGCGGTTGGTGGGAGGGGCCTGAGCGTCGGAGATTGCGAGCTGTGGTTCAGTGGGTGACGACGAGCGGCGGGAATAGACAGAATCATGATAACGGCGGTAGGTTGATGACGGACGGCTTGGGTAGTGTCGAGAGACGTGACCAACTCGGGAGCAGTTAAAACAAATGGGCCTGTCGTCAGGTGTTCTCCACTCATCCGGGTTGCGGCTGCGGCGAGCGTGGTACAGATGTCGGGCACCGAGCACCGGAGACACACGACAAGCATCTGGGCAACTCATGGAGCATACAGGTCGGATCCCGAAATTAGCGAATTCCTGTCGTACAACCGCCTGTATAAAGGATACAGCAGGAGCACTGTCCGGTACCTTTAATTTGGAAACTGTGGGAGACACTGCCTCTAGTTCTAGGCGCACAAGTCGTGTCAGGCTGTCGGATGTTGGCAGGGGGCACGGTTGGAGTGAGTCTACGCAGGACGACGTTGTCGTCGTGTTCGGCAACAGCGTGAAGGGGAGGAGGGGGGAGGGGGAATACGGCGGCTCTTCGCTTGTTCAAACCGACGACATTCTTTTAGGATTGCGTCAACCGTTCCACAGTCCTTGTACGCCAGCAAGTTTAAGGCGTCGTCTGCAATTCCCTTTAGAACGTGACCGACTTTGTAACTCTCTGACATGGCGGAAGCAACTTTCATGCAGAGGGCAGAAATGTCCTGAATGTAAAGCACATAGGAGTCGGTGGACGATTGTGCGCGGCATGCAAACGCGTTCTTCGCGGCCACCTGACGTCCGAATGGCTTATCGAACAAGTCGGTAAGCTTCTACTTGCACAGGTCCCAACTGGTGAGTTCTTCCTCATGGGTCTCGAACCAGACCGTTGCAGTGCCCGTCAAGTAGAAAATGACGTTGGCCGACTTCATCGTCGGGTCCCACCTGTTGTGTGTGCTCACACGCTCGTACATGGCGAGCCAGTCCTCCACATCAGCACCGTCCATTCCATTGAAGGTTCCGGGACCACGCGGGTGGGCAATGATGACCGCCGGGGTGGCGGACTCTGATGGTGCAGCCCCGGTGCTGAGCATGGCTGAAGAGCAGGGGAGGTAAAGACCGCTGCGGAGCTCCGTGCTTGCTGTAAGCTACACCGCACCTCACACCAATAATGTGGTGTAAATGTACGCACACAAGGAGGAGGCGTAGTCACAGAGAGATAGCTGACAGCAGCTCAGTCGAACAATTGCAGGCCAACGGCGCGCACAACACACTTCGTCCTCTTCGCGCTCGGTGCGCGAGCCCAGCACTGTCTTCGTCGTTGTCCATTCACAATATATATCACAAAGCTTCATACTATGCTAAGTATGCTTAACAATGTCAAAAAAGAGCCGGTAGGACAAGCTGTCAAGAGAAGGTCTCGGGGTTAGTTCACAAAGCTTCATGTCATGCTCATTATGCTCAAAGGGAAGCTGAAACGGTTTTTTCAGAATTCGAGGTTACCCAAGAATTCGAATCTATCAAGCTTCAAGATAAAGCATGCAAAGTATTTTTGCACTAGCATTTAAAATGGTGAAATAATCGCCGATTAAAACTGCGACGATGTTTAGGCTTCTCACTGCATTGTAGAAGTGCGGGGAAAGTCGGCAGTGACGTCATTGTTGCCGAAATTTCAGTTGTCCGCTGCTTACGCCTGCATGCTGCTGTGCGTCGTCAGATGCGCCAAACTATGCACCGTGAGCTTCACCTTTGATGGCGTCGGTTTTCTCCCATGGAATAACCGTTTCTTCGCTGGAAACATAGTGCTGTCATACATGACGCCCTTATCGAGGCCTCTGCCCGTCGCTATGCACTTCTGAAAAGCCTGAACGTCGACGACGACTTTATTCGGCGATTACGCCGCCATTTCAAATGCTAGAGCAAAACGATTTCGCAGCCTTTACACGCACATTTCGCACATTCGGCAACCTTAAACTAATCGAATTCTAAAGCCGCTTCAGTTGCCCTTTAACAATATCAAAAAAACAGCCTGTATTACAAGCTTTCAAAAAAAGGTCTCGGAGTTTTAGGCGATACAATTCGTATGAACGAAAACAATGAAATTTGTCTGACAGCTTTACTTAGGATCGGCTATGTATCCCAAACCAAAATCAAGAAAGCAGACCCGAACCATATGTACCTATCATTTCTATATGAATTTGTTCATCTACCTCCTATATAGTTTCTATAACAGCTGCCAGATTTTCATGAAGCGAATATCGAACTGCGCCGCTCTATAAGGCGACTAAAAGGCGTAAAAGATAGGAACTACGTAGGTGCTACTAGCCAACCACGAAAAGTGACATGTGAGTTCATGTTGTTTCATTTGTTAGTGCCTAAAGCTAAGAAATTATCCTTCCCAGTCCCTACTTGTCTTCTCTAGATGTGCTTGCACCCCGTGCTTTGGGTGCCACCAGTTTGAACCGCGCTGTACACGATAACCGCTGCAACGAAAGTATTGCTCCTTGAACAGCGGACGTTAATTCTAAGTGCAGTAGACATTAAAACGCCTATTGGTCACAATTGTGGGACACTGCTGTTATGAAAACAATCACGCATTGAGGGCCTCATAACCAGTTTTCAAGGATTGTGTGCTATTCATGCAATTTTGATTTTGGGGGAGCTGGTTTGCACTGGCACCTGATGCGAGAGTTGTTGAACCAGAGGGGTGCCACCTTGGCGACTATTAATTATCGGTGCCCAATTTATTGAGCATATTGAAAACTTTATACGGTAATAGAAAGTAGTGTATCGCGAAATACCACATTACTTGCTACCGGAAACTTCTTGAATATTTTTTGTATTTTTAGGCGAAAATTTATGTATACTAGTGGGGTAACTATGTGGCACCGAAAAATGTGCAACTTTATTTTCCGTTCCTCAGGCAAAAAGCAAAATATGCATTCCTAAAAGACCATATGTTAAAACTGGCGCTCAGGTATTGCCTTTCTTTAAACAGCAGTGGGTTTACTGTTTCTGCTTGAATGCTTATGAATATTCATGCTTTACGCGAACCATTAAGTACACGGGCCTTACCGACGCCTTCCAATACATACTTTTTCATCTTCTAATCTTTGTTTAAAAGTTGCGTAATAGTCGAAGAATAACCAATGGACATTGAATAGTAGTCACAGCGAGTCCGGGCTTTAAAAAGTGCACTAAGATGACACTACCTTACAGTGTATAAAGATGTCGAACATTGGCTGACACACGAGGAACGTGTCAGCAAGCTGTGAGTCAGCCATGCAGATCGCCAACGTGGTCTTCCTTTTGGGCCGGCACAGCACTCCTGTGATCTAAGAACCACGAAGACACACTACCTACGTGGGAGAAGTTCGTGGACGAGATCACTAAGTGCTATGGAGACTCCGCACTAAGAAGCGCAAGGCAGAACAGACCCTCTTTGAATGAGTGCAGTTGTCATGAAAAACACGCACGACTTACATCGAGGATGCTCTGAGGCTTTGCCGCATCGTGAAAAGGCTCGTGTCCGAGGAAGACAAGGTTGGCCATCTTTTAACGGGGGTTGGTCAAAACGTTTATTATTTTCTGGTCACCGAGGACACCATCGCCACTACTACTGATGTTACTCAATACTGCTGCACGTTTGAGCCATTGAAAGTGGGCGAATTTCACCTAAATTGGAACGCCTTTCTAATTTTACAATAGTCGCCAGCGTTCACTACACTGTTCATGAAGATCTTGCCTCACTGGTCCACAGAGTTGTCAGTGAGGAGCTGACCAAGCACTGAGGAGGAGTGAGGAGCTGACCACCTGTCTACTAGGAATGCGCTGTTTACCACCGCACGCTGAAGCCCCAGCCTCGTGGTCCTGCCTTCCAGAACATCCGCGCTCCTCTTACAGTCATGGTCACACCTCTGAGCCTACGAACCCCCGGCTATTCCTACACACGAACGTGCACCGTGCAGCTCCACCCGTCCATCGACCACCGTCTGCTCCCGCCGGGTCTAACCCTCTTCGTGACCCGCCGTTTTGTTATAACTGCTGCCGCCGCCGACGCATCGCGCGGTGTTGTCAGCGCCGGCGACAGCAGGCCGCACGCTCTTAGACCCGATCATCACTGGGTTTCAGGAACAAGGCTGCGTGGAATAAATCTCGTCAGCACCACCTCGCTCTGAAGCCTTTCGGAGTGACTCTCCTGGTTCTGAAAGCAGCTCCACAGCACCACCCCAGCACAGAGTCCAGTCGCCATCCTCACGCCGTCGTTCGTGTTCGCCGCCGCCGGAAAACTAGCAGGAGCGGTCGATTGAGGTGAGGTTGAGCAACCGTCATCTTCGCCAATTCCCCTGCCTGCTGTGATGTTCGAGAACACAGTACATGTTGGTGTAAATGGTGTAAATACTTTCGCTTCAGCGGACATCAGTCCTGCAGTCTCCGTAATGTGTCTTAGTTTCAAAGATCACCTTGGACCCACTGTAATGTTTGCTTGGGACCGCAGTGACAGCGTTTGCGGAGATGAGGGAAAACGTTTGCACCCTGTGGGTCTCTGCTGCCTGTCAGCCGCCATCGCTGAGGAAACATTTCGGGTTGAGTTTACAGTTTTAGCGCGAGCCACGCATAATATTCTCGGCATTGACTTTCTGCGCGATTGTGGAGCAACGGTTGATTGCGCAGCCGGCGAAATTTCTCTGAAGCGCAAAATATTGTCTGCCTGTGTGCAAGAATTACATAACCCTAGTGACGGAACTTTTTGTGTTAGCGACGATTTGGTATTACAGCTTTGGCGAAAATGTTTATGCCTGTCCACTGCTTAGCACCCCGAGCAGGCGTCCACAGTGTTTTCATTGAAGCCTACTTGAACAACGCCACTAAAAAAAAAACTTTTCTCGGCCGTAGATTATTGCGCCCTCGTGTGGACTGCAACTATTTTGTCGGAATTTGTTTTTTACCTCAAGTTGGCCGCATCCCACGATTATGAATTTCTTGCCATTCCCTCTGTGTCTCCTCAATCGGGCCCGAGTGTGGATCGTGACTATATCACAAATATTAACTGGACGATAATAAAGCCCTTTCTTTCTCCGAGCAGCGTGACTTGCGTGAATTTAGGCATCTGTGGCCGAGTTTAGACCCCGTACATACGGCCGCCAAGGTGCATTAACATCCGGCTGAAAGAGCACGAGAATTCGCTCGACATCAAGAAATCCCCTGCATCCAACCTAGTGCAGCATTGCCGCGGTTGCAAGGATCAAGAGGACGTCCCTTCCCGGCCTGCCTTGCATAATACTGAGATCCAGTATTACAGCAGCAATCAGGTAGACAGGGAGAATATTTGAAGCTTATTGCATCGCTGAGAACACTGACACGTGTGTTGCGAAACCATTCATGGCGTTGCAGAGAAACGAGATAGCCTTCCTAGATAACAGTCGTACATCCGCTGTGTAATCTTCGATGTGGTTCTGTTTTTTCGTTCTTGTTTTTGTTTCGTACCTTATATATTTCACATGGTTTTTCAATAAAATTTCAGTTGCTAGACAGCGCCCTTGTCGTCTTCTCTTTCCTTGGTCCACTGTCCGTTTTGCGCTGGTCCACAATATGAATTACGTCCAACTTGCCCAGCAAAACGTATTGTTTAAGGAATCACTGACCATCACTCCCTGTGTTGGCTTGTTCTCCTGAGCGACCCTTCCGGTCGCTTACCTCGTGCATTACTTCTCCAAGAATACGACTTTCCTGAGTCCTACAAGAGTGGTCGCCGCCACGCTGACGCTCACTGTCTCGATATCCTCTTCCGTGCCCGGCAGCAAGTGACGACGATCTAGACGACTACCTCGCACCTGTGACTGAGACATTGCCAGACGTAACATTCCATTTAAGGCAGAAAGCTGGGCTAGTTGGTGTTTGGATTGAGAGGACATAGTAGTAGCGCTAAAAAACAAGGACGACAGGGTAGAGAAAGACAAGACTAGCGCCTGTGCTGTCTTTCTCTACCCTGTCGTCCTTGTTTTTTAGCGCTACTACTATGTCCTCTCAAGTAACATTCCACCACGAACAACGCCAAGATCCCGCAGTGACTCCATTGTTTGATAACACCCTTTGCTATTCGGGATGGTCTGCTCTTCAAAAAGAACTACTTAGCTGACGGTGCCCGCCTGTTGCTTGCCGTCCGGGCTTCTCTCTCAAAAGTCCCCACTCTCTCGAGAGTCCGGCAACATTTTTATTGGCCCAGGTTGTACACGACCACAACGCGCTAGGTCGCAAGTTGTGGACCCTGCCAACGTTTTAAGCGATGCACCACGCCACCGACTGATCTTCAACCGGTCGAAACCCCGCGCCACCTTTTGAGAAAATTGGAATTCTCTTGACTGGTCCTTTCCCGAAGTCGTCTGACGGCTGCCGCTAGATTATCGTGGCTGTTGACAACTTACTCGATATGCGGAAACGGCAGCGCTCCTTTCTGCCAAGCGGAATTTTCCACTTCTTGCTTAACAGAATTGTTCTTCGCCACGACGCACGCCAAGTGATCATCAGTTACCGCGTCGACAGTTTGCAGCTGGCGTTGTAGAAGAAATACTCTGGCTCTGTGGCTCAGAATACCGCCGTTCTAATCCCTATCATCCCCAGACAAATGGCCTTACAGAGTGCCTCAACCGAACACCCTTCGACATAATGTCGATTAATGTAGCGTCCGACCATAAGAACTGGACACCGTCTAGCCGTTTGTGACGTACGCCTATAACCCTGCTAAACATGAAGTAACTGGCTATCTCCTTTCTTCATTCTCTACGCACGCTTACCTCAAACCTTCCTGGATACCGTTATTCTCTTCTCCGCCGTTTCGCAACATCGCAACATCTCGCAACGCTGAGGAAGCCCGTCATCTTGCTCGCCTGCGCACCATCGCATCTCAATATCTAGGTGCGGTACCGCGCAGCTCATGTTACAGTCGCCTACGAACCGGGAGATCTCGTTTGGCTTAGGACGCCATTACGTTGACGAGGCTCGTATCAAAAGTTCTTATGCCGTTACGCTGGACGCTTTGCAAGCATCCGTCGGCTGAGTGGCATCACCTATGTCATCGTAAAAGTAGCCTTGACGAATCGCTGCTCACGATCGACGCAGCTTACTCACGTAATTCGAATAAAACGCTGCACTCCAAGGCCTCCTTAACTCGCTCTAGGGCTAGCTTCGCCTGCCCGAGGAAAACTGTGACGTTGTTTACGCTGCGTGCAGGGTAGACGAGACAAGGTTGAAAGGCGAGAACTCGGACTGTGGTTAGACTGACGCTGGCCGCTCCCTGTTCTCACCCGTTTTCCCACTCATCTTTTACATAAACCCATCCGTGCAGCAATATATTACGTCATCCAGCTTTCATTCACGCAAGAGAAAAAAGCTCTAAATTAGGATAGGTATGATGATGTAGGATAGATGTAGATGTTTTATGAATTCCCTGTTGAAACGAAAAGGCAGAATTCACAATATGGCAGTATTCGTCATCTAGTGCTGCACGCTCCTTCCTTGCAGCCACTAAACGAATTTAATATTAAAGTTCTTTTTCATGCCACCGCACTCTTTGGCAGCTACGCAAGCGCTATAACATGAAATGACCGGATACACACACAAACAGCATCGTTGGCTTTACGAGACAGGAAGCGCAATATTTGTGTTTTCAATCCCTGTTTCCACAATATCACGCTTCCTCAACAACTGTTTCTACGGAATTCTTGTAAATGTTCGCTCAGTTCACTGATTTCACATCTACGGGACAAAGCAATTATTCGCTTTCCGTTTCTGTTTCATATAAACTATCCGTACAGAGTACATACTGAAACGAAAAAAATGAAGTAACACTTTCCGGACGTTCTCAAAGGGGAGGGCAATATTGCAACGTTTTGCTTATTACCGATGATGAAAGTTGCGATACCTCGCATTCGGACACAAAATTTAAGTGCAGGTCCCTGTATCTAAGACATTTTAAAACTAATATGCTTGGCGTCATGAGCGTTAGCCTTGCAGTACAATAGAGTAAATTAGAATGAAGCCGGTAAAAAATTCCGTTCGACTGTGGTGCAGTTGGAAATAAATTACCGATGAGTGTCGAAGCATACCCTTCATAAATACCTTGTTTTACAGAAAATCTCAATGGGTGCACATACTTCTACTTTCCTGATGTTTGTGCTCCATACTGGCTACTAAATACCCAAAAACATGATGCCGATTTGGTTATCTAGCATGCAACTTTACGTTCGTTTGGAGAAAAGCATGTTTAGAAGGCTATTTTCTGCTAAACTTCTTTTTAATTCTTAAGCGGAGGATGACTCCGCACAGTCGGTAATTTTTTCTGTGTCTGCACCTGTCTTACAATAAACACATCCACAATTTTTATTACACGTAGCTCCTCCTTAAATCAACAGCTGTTCGTGCCTGCGCCTATCAGCTTCACTGTTAAGTAAAATTTCCGGTATAGCTTTACTACCGCGTAGCACCCTGTCGTCCCTAAGCCCACATGACACCGGCAGCGCTGTCCAATGACACACTGCAGCGTCTCACGGAGTGCAGCAATGAATGATATTAGGCGCTGAATTAAGGCAATAAGAAAACCAAAAGCGGCACATTTTGAACCGCACAACATGTGCAGGGCCTCCTGATTGTTATGCAGCTAGGCTAATGTGTAGGTAAGGGTAATACAAAACTTCGACTTTTTATCCCGAAAATATCATTCACAAAAAGGAAAACGTAAACTGCTAGAGAGCGGTAGTCCGCGACGAGCTCCTTCCCCGAAAATGCTTCCCTTTGGAACGGTAACTATAGGTTTCGTTGATTAAGAATATCTCAAGTAAATGCCAGGTGCTGCATTTTTTCTCATTTTTTTTCTAGTCCATGTCACCTCGGAAGAGTTCGGAGGTTTGGTACTAACTTCGATCAAATGTTGGATAAATTAAAAATGTTTAGTTTTCTTCTGCGGAGACGTAAACTGCATATGAATGCAGAATTTTTTTACAGGTTTTGAATGCTTTCCGTGAAGCTAGTAAATACCGTACCGCACACTTCCCGCTGATCTAGCGTATCAAAGAAAAGGTAAGGAAAGCACCCCTCGATATGTGAACCCATGAAATTAAACAGGTCCGGAAATCAACATGGCCAGGACGACGTTTCCTGTTCCATCCTTAAGCATAAACTGCAGCGTTTGTTTTTAAATAGTGTGAGCTATTAACACTGTGGCCAGAAATGCCGTCTGGCTAAGTCAGACATCGTGGCCTCGGCACACTCTGTTGGTAGGTTCTAATCATCGAGGTCTGCAGACTTGCAAGAACAGCGTTCGCACAATAAAAATCCATGACTGAAAGAGGGAACCAACTTGTCTCTTCACAACCAGTGTTCACTTGGTATTGACGCAGAACATAACTTCACAGAACAATGGAGCCCCAACTCTGGGAAATTCAAAGACCTGTGGCTACCTGTGATCGGGCATTTGTTATCGCAAGATGAAATAAAATTGAAAAATCGCTTACTGGCAAAACTGTCAGTCTAGTCCTACTGGAAATCCTATTGGACTTCGTTTAATGTTCAAAATACTATAGAAACGCACGTTCTATGCCTTTACATTTTTTTATAGAAGTGTGTGGTTGCAGTACACTGTTCATAACAAATTTTCAATTCTTTTCATCAGCGCCACTAGGCCTTCCACCAATGATGAAAGTATTTCAATACGTGATGGTCGCTTTGCTGCTTGGTCTTGTCCTGCACGCTGAATGGTGAGTTATGTCAAAGTCTTCCCCCTCGCTGTTGCGTGGTTCCAGCATCGCCGTGTCACACTTCCACCTATGTGACGCTCAGAACACTCATAACTCACTTTTGCACTACGAAGTTTAAGCAAAGCATGCTCTACATTTTTCTTTCCTGACATTTTTTTGCCACTGATGAGCGAACCAGTTTTACCGTTACTTAAACGAAAAAAATGGCTGAGGCTTAGCTAAGGTTAAGCCTAGTCAGATGCGAAGCCCACTGATGGCTAGGCTTGGTAATACATGGCTTTCCTTGGTTGACGTTCATCCCGCTCTTCATCGGTCTCTGTGGCACGCTGAAGCTTTCGCTTCTCGTTCAAATCAGCCGTGCTTCTAGGCGGCATCCCAACACCTGGCCGCCTCGTAAGTGCCCGGAGAGCGAGGCAAGCTCATCTTTATACCGCTGCTGTAGCGTCACGTGGTCAGCTGCAGCGCCTCTGATGTGGAGCCTCCACCGCCGCGGCCGACCGCGCGAGCCGGCAGCCCATCTCTCCTCTGCTGTGACGTCATGTTGTCACGTGGTGTCACGTGGTCACGATAAAGGTCAATGGTAGCTCCACCGCCGAGCTCGACGGGCTGTAGTGTAGCTCTAGTAATACGCTTCTCATAAAAACAGAGCTGAAGCACGGTACGAGATAGGAAACGATGGCACAATGAGCTTAAGTATAATTTAGCAACTTGCCTAAATCTCCGCCTTAACCCACTTTAACTCACGCTCGCCAAGCGGCTCGATCCGGCAGCGTATATCGGACCTATAAAAACCCTATTAATAATTAACCACCCTGATCCCCTGAAGCCTTCCTATTCCTATTCATCCTGTTGAGCAGGAACCTTTACTCTATCTCGTTGGGTGCTTATGGCTACACAGGGTGCACCATTCGTTATTAGTACTCACATTACTATTCACTCAATTAATGCCTCTCATGCAAATACAGGGAATAATGTGCCATTTATGCCCTTTAGACGAGATGTAACAGGCTTTAGCAGTTATTTTTAATAATTTCCGTCTTTTTATTTCTTTATTAATCTTTTGTCTTTTCGTTTCAGTTGCTACATGAACGAACGTCCACAAAAGAAAGATGGCTCCCCTTCTTGCGTTGGAGAAGTACGAAAACTAGTTTTTTTTTTCACTGCATTGAACACATAACACTGCTGCCAACACAAACCATATAATCGTTTAGCTTTATCAATAAGGCAACAGCTTGTACCTACAAATCCGAACACTGACAGCCTAAGAAGGCACTAATTGTTCTATTTCATTCAAATATTATTAAAATAGAGCTCTCCACGATACCTAGATTGTTGTCAATGGAACATAAATGAGCCAGTTGACGAAGTTCGCAGTTGTTGATGTTTTTCCATTGGCGGAGAGGCTGAGTAACACCTTCTGCAAGGACTCCTGTTAAGCTCAGAAAAAAGTTTCCCCCGAAGTGCGGAGGCCAATAAAGGGAAATCGAGAACTATCAATATAGGGGGTTTATCTCTATTTAGGGAAAAATGCTAGAAACAGCTGATCTTCACTTCAGATATAAAAAGAGACATAATTGTTTCATCTTACCATAATTTATTACGCACAAAATTTGACCGTCTTGCTTACAAAGCGCAAGCAGCATTCCTAAAAGTCACGCTGCTTTATTGCGTTAAAGAGCTCTCGCTGGGGAAGTGAGGATGCAGTCAACGTTTCTCTTTTCCGGAAGACAAAAAAAACGCAACAACGCGAAACGCAACATCCTTGCATGATACTTTTTAGACATGTTAGTACAACTGCGCAGAGCTTGTATTTTGTTTGTGTCTTCTTAATATTAATATTTCGGTTGATTGTAAAGTTAAGTTGGCTCTTCAACCATAATTTAACGGAAGGTTTTTCTTCAATGCCAGAGAGAATTGATAGAGATCAAGAATAAAAGAAAATGGCTCAGGAAAAAGCTCAAACTATAACATCATCATCATCATAAGCATGATTAAGCCCACTGCAGGGCAAGTGCCTCTGCCATGTCTCTTAAGTTATCAAACTTGCAGGTGTGAAGTGAACAACAGTGAATAACATTGGTGTGAAGTGAACAAATCATCTTCTATTTCAGAGTTGCGGCATCTCCTCTAATTGTCGGCCTCCCTGCAAATGCAAATCCTGCAATGCAAATATCCCCGGATATTGCAATATATGATCCAGGAAATGTTATGAGCGGTAAAAGCTGGTTTGTATTCGAAATTTCTTTCCTAATCGGCTGGTCCATAACCGCTCACCCATTCCTCTCCAGCTTAATAAAACTATATTTTTGAAATTTCTTCTCCTTGTCTGAATTTAATCTACGTAGAGGACATCATTACGATGACACCCGTCTCATTAGGAGCAGATTTGGAGAGTTGTTCCCGGTCGTAAACCTCCGACCAGAACCGGCGAGCACATATCACAATAAGCCGAGGCCTAAGATAAAGAAATAGTGACTAGGCGTGAAATGTAAACGGCATCCTTCATTGCTAAGATGATTTACACAAATTGACAAGGAAAATAATCCCTTTCAGCAAAAGACTGATTTTTGCCATGCGTATTTAGCATCGCCTTATATTGATATTGTCATGGACTAGAAGGCAACGAGTCGACAGTGGCGCACCAAAGAGCGCTCGCGCTTGGCACGCCGCCATTAAAATCATGCCATCAACATCTGTCATGTGTTGTCGTCGCCTTGCCGCCACATAACAATATTAACGGATGAACAGTTTCAATATGAGGCACTACTCGGTTTATTATTTCTTTCTATAGATATAAACCACATATATCGGCTTCCTAATATAGACAGGTCAAGTTCTGTCCTCTATATGAACTTATGCATCTGAAGTAATCGTAAGTAGTCGTGAAGTAATCGCATCCGAAGTAATTAGCACGAATAAGGCTGCACCGGCACCGGTGCAGCCTTATTCGCTGATCGCTGATCGCTCTTCATGCAGTTCCTCGGCTCCGCTGATCGCTCTTCATGCAGTTCCTCGGCTCCGCTGCTCGCTCTTCATGCAGTTTCTCGGCTCCTCATTGACCGTGACTCCAGCCATGTCACATGGTTCGGCACAACTTCTTCCTTAGTTGCACATTTGCGCCTTGAGCGACACGCTTTCCGGCTGTCATATCGCTTCCTTCTGCGGTAGCTTCGGCGTGCCCTACTTGAAGTCTCTGCAAGCCAGTCACCCTGGTTACCCTTCCCTTCATCAGCCGATCATCGACAGCTGCCTGACTGTGACGTCAGTCCTTAGGCGTATAATCGCTAGCGCACGCGTCCATCCTTCAGTGCAGGAAGGGGGTATCTGTTCTTAAAACCGGCGTCGTCACTTTCAATCACTTCTTTCAATCTTTCCTCTGACGTCTCTTTCAACTCTCCTTTGCCTGTACGTGGCAACGATAGTGGCTCAGCTCGAGCCAGTTTGCTGGCCCATGCAATTTCCTTCTCATTCTGCCCTTAGTTACAACATCCTTCAGTACGCAAGGCTGCGACGGCATCAGTCCGATTTTATGCGAAGCATATTACTCGCACAACCGAGCTCTTCCTTGCTGCGCCGCGCACGGCCGCGTAGCGACCACTTGACCTTCATCGGCGCACCACGTGATATGACGTCACAAGAGCTGTGAAAGCTGGGGCCTCGTGCGCTCGCTTGCGGACGCGCAGCCTCCGCCGGCGGCCGAACTCCCGCTCCTACCGCTAGGAGATACTGACGTCACGTAAAAGGCGACGCACTCGTTGAGTCAGTTGAGCAGCGAGATGTCGGCCAGGGAGAGGGCGGCTCGCCAGACCGCAAAGCGCAAGTTACGAAGAGCCACGGGAACGGGAGAAGAACGAGAAGTACGGCTTGCCAAGCGACGTGCACAGTATGCAGCTAGACGGCAGCGTTCGACAACCGATGCCGAGGTGAAGGATGAAGCTTCGAGTACTTCTACTCGGTTCGAGCTGCGAAATGCTACCAAACGGAAAATGCGTGCTGAAGAAACTCCTGAAAAGCGGGAACAGCGCTTCGTAAAGGAGCGTGCTTACCGGAAGAAGCAACGTGAGAAACGAAAGGAGCAGCGCGCAGAAGAAATGGTTTTACTGCAGACTCAAGAATGTCTCACCGATGCCGACTATGCTTCGCATCCTAGGCTTAACCATAAGCTAAGCCAGGCCATTTTTTAATTGTTGCTTGCTCTTCATGCGGGTATGTTATTACTCTAATACTGATTGCATTTGGACTGATGATTGCTTCTTCCTGCTCTCCTCTTGCCCACATGAGTTTGTGTCCTGGTCTCTGAGCGAGTTAAGCTCTTCAAGTCGCCTCCTCATAAGCGGTGATGCGCAACTCAATCAAGGTCCTCCTAAACTCTCGGCATATTCAGGCAGCTGGAATAAGCGCATTAAGACAGGTAATGCTCCTGTGCCTCGATATAAACGGGAAGCCACTTCCACTCACGACTAGGTTTCTGCTCAACGTTCTCCTGCTATGCGCCGCGGCAACTACCACTCCATCTGTAGTACAGATGTTCACGGAACTTTAGCCTGGGCAGAATCAGCTGGCTAGAGAAATAGCGCACATGAAGGGATTTCAAGTGTCATAGCCGAGCTGTTTGATAACTTTGAGTCGCTCGTGACTGCTCTCGAATCCTCCCTGTACGCAGTTACTCATAGACATTTTAATTTACATGCTGAATTTTTTTGCCTGACTAATAAAGTAGCTCACATTGTCTTTAAAAAAAGGTTACCTCTATCTCAAAAATCAGCCTTGAAGGATTATTGTTATTAACCCCGATGCTTTAAATTAAAGGTGTTTTTAAGACTGCTTCAGAATTCATTAAAAATATCAAAATAGATGTCCTTCATACTGAACGCTGCCACCAGTTTTGTAAAGCTCGTACTGCTTATCCTTGAACTGTTATTATAAATATCCTGGACTTCAACGAACAAACTCAGTCACTAAAAGGGTCTAAAACTTAAGGGCTCAAATTTCGTCATTACTGAGAACTTTTCTCTAAGGGCTCGCTCTATTTGAAAGAAAATTTGTGAGGGCTCAGTCCGTGTTTGTAACGAAGGTGCTGCTGTAAAATTATGATGCGATCATGCTTTCAGTGTTAAACTGCCCTATTACCGGCACAATCCGAAGTCATTAGTACTGGCGCCTATGCACTCTTTTTCTATTGAGTGAATTGCTTCTCCTTACGCCTCCTCCACTCCTTGACTTCATCTTGGACGTCCTCGTAACTTCGTGGTCCTGCATAACTCTGGAAGCATCGTTAAAAATGTCGAGATTTCTAAAGCATTTTTCTGTGGCACGCGCAGTGGCCGGGGACGAAATTAGAATTTTCTAACGAGTTTCGCTTTCTGCCACCGCTAAGCGTCTCCAACTGATCCCGCCCTGATTACTTCTCTGGCAGCGAGTGCAGTGTGTTTGGAATTGTGCATTCGCGTCTTCGCTCACTCGAGGCGGAGTTGTCCCGAAATGAAGAAAAAACAAAAGGCAAAGCGTTGCTGGACCTGATAATAAACAAGAACATATATCGCCTTCGAAATCTAGCGTAATATAGACTGCATAGACAACATGCAATAAACAAAGTTGAACACAAGAATGCACTCGGGTCTAGAATCAAACTGACATCAAAGGAGGCACAACGATACCTGGGACGCAGTGCCGTAAGGAATTGAAGAACCTTTATAGCACAGAAAAGCTAACCACCTAGTATTGTCCAAAAGGTTTCAAAAATATGATACGAAGTAAATAATACACGTAGCAGGCATTCAGTGTTCTAAATAAAACACGCAAGAATATTGAATCGTAGTGGCCAAGACCGAGCGGTGAATTTCCTCTCCCATTCTAGGTAACTTCAGCTGAACAGAATCCGGAAAATACAGCGAACATAAAGTCGACCATGAAGCCATAGCTGAGACTGAGTCCGAACCAGAATTAAAACCCAAATATTAAGGCGAGTTTATCCGAGAAAATCCGGACATCGCTATCTGAATGTCTTTTAGCACAAAACAAAAACTACAGCAGCAAGTAATACCGAAACTACTTTAGGTGTAAGCCGAGCTCCTTCGTTCGCCGATGCTCCAAACAACTCGTCCACTACTGCGAGCTCTCGCTGTGCGTGATTTACTAGTAGCCTCTGCCGTTGTGCGTTGAGTAGCATGGTCCTCACCATCTTTTATGGTTTGGCAGCGCCGCGAAAGTTTGGTTTTCAGTAAACGAAACTTCTGTACGTGATAGCTTCTCTATGGACAGTTGAACCGCGCCTGGAAGAAACCCAGGAGACTGTGGAAATGAAAAGAGAAAAATAGGTGCCGTACTAAAGGTCTCTGAGTCGAATTAAACCACCGGGGTTTCGAACGTCCACCGACATCGCAGAGCACAAGCTCGTGATGCATTTCTGCGCGGCAAATGTTTCTAAACTGCGCTGAATGGTGACGGAGCGCTGTACCACTACTCGAATGGGACCATAAGGATCCACTGCCAGATACTGAAGGCGCTGTCCAGTACGGAAAGGAGAAGTGGATGAACACGACGGAACTGAAACATCTCATGCGACCTGCGTGCCTGGTGCCTGCCATGTGCCGAAGAGGCGTTGCTCCAGCAAGTGCTGCAGGCACAAACGAATGCACTACCGCAGTCGTTGTGGCCATTCATCCAGTGCTAGTTCGGCCGAGGCGATGGTCCCACTATTCAGTGCTGTGGATACTGGAGCGACCTCCGCTTCTTCGGCCCGTCGGCGGGTTTATTCACGCGAGTCGCTATACAGGGCAAGGTGGAAAGAAAGCCGATGCGCAGTTCAGTTAAGAAGCCCGTTGTGCGTTCGGTGGTGCGGGCCGGGCATTTTATTGGTAGTTCTTTCCACACCCAACTAATCTTTGTCCAGCTGAGAAACAGAAAGCAATCGTCATGGAAGCAGCAGTTGTTCTTTTCCGCCTTGTTGTGCGCTCTTTACATGGTGAACTACCAGCTAGCTCTGCATTCTACGCTAATAAAGGAAGCACTGATGGCGCTGCCCCTCCAATCGCGTATGCAGCTACCACCATCAATGTGGTGCCCTCAAATGCGCAGAGCATTTTCCGCGATGCTTTTTGTGCATCCTAGTTTCGGTCTCAAGATGTAGTGCGTAATTTTAGTGCCACATTTCTTCCGGTAAGCATTTTCGATGAAACTTTCCCACTCATGTCTCCTTCGTCGCCAAGCAAGGTAGACGTCATGGCAACGCTAGGCATTAAATTTGAGCCATGAAAGCGTCTTCAAATTTGCATAAGATGGTATTACAGGCTTTTATTTGGATGATTGATTTACAGGTTCTGATACAGCATGTTGGGATTGGTGGGATACAAGAGATCTTCAAAAATATGATTTCCATACCCCAGAGCAGTAATCAGTGTCGTTTTTATTCCTAAAACTATACAAAAGAAAAGTACAGAAATGCTACCCTGACCCCCACTGCGATGGTGGCCGAGAGCATGACAAAGACGTAGATTCACCTAGCACCATCTGCGCAACCACTGTGTATCCTACCCCTCTTCTTCGTAGTGATGTTCGCTGACCACACTTTCACAGTTCGACTGCTCTAGCATTTGTAAGTGCTTGATTTTTCGTGATTTAGCGCAGTCGGGGTCTCTTCAGGAAACAGGCATGAGCAGAATTGAGCACTTCACGGGAGTGGCGACAGAACTGCATGGCAGCGTTGTCTGACTGAGCGTGGCTGTTGTCGGGATACGCGCAATGTGCCCTCCATAGTATGCGGCCTTTTCGAGCAGGCATTTTGGGCGGGAACGGCTTTCTAAAAGCCGGAATAAGGCGCTCTTCACTTCCTCTCAGGCAGGCCATTTATGTGAGGAATTTCACGTGTGCGAGCCTTTCTGTTCGCCCTTTCCACTTAACGTCGCTATCGCAGCACTACTTGGAGCATATGTCCTGCATGCTGTTACAACCAACGCATATCTTCATCTAGATGGTCTTCCTTCCCCCGTGACCAAGCTCCAGAGCAAATCTATAATAGCCAGTTTCTTGTGCCGAGATGTGTCTCCTGGAGACCTGTCGCCTCCCTTGCCAGCAAACAAGAAAGGGCGGCTAGTTCAGTTTTTCGCATGGGCGACTATATTTATTAGCATGTTGAGAGGTAGACGCCTCACCGCCCGCGTCCGCTGACACCCGGAGACACGATGAAGCCATCGGCACTCGCGACGACAGCGACGCTGAGGCCTAAGCAGCGTTAGTGCGGCTACTGTAGCTGAGCGAGTCATAAGTCTAATACAAGGGGCTCGTGGCTGTTTCAGATTGACGCACTCGTCAGATCAAAGCAGGCAAGGCTCACGAAAGAAGCAGGTTGGATGCAGTCGAGCCTTGGTCGTGCATACGGCGGGGAAAGGCTGTGACGTCCGGAATTGGCGAGTGCTGGCGGTGGCCCCAGATATTCAGATTGCGGTGGTGGGCCAGGCTTAACCACACGGTTAGTAGTGGTTCGGACAGTACCGTGTGGTTAGTAAGGAAGTCACGTTGTCAGTGAGTTGGTCTCCTCTTTGGCGCAACTCGGAGGTTGTTGGCACAGGCAGGTGGCCATCAGTGATGGCAGTGAGGCCGACGGGGTAGTCGTAAGGGCGTGGCGACGCGCTTGAGAGACAGTGCTGTTGCGAGTCTCTGCAGAAGACGCAAAAAACACTTAAGGCAGGTAGGAACCGAAATGAATGTTGGGGTGTCGCAGCAAGACGACGGCTATAGCGTCCCGTAGTCGTGGTGAGGGACCTATCTCTCTCCACTGCCTGCTCTCTTCTCTCTGTTCTAGTGCCCAGTGGCGTCGTCAGAAGCCAGGACCATGGTGTGTGCAGAGGTGAGCTTACCAGAAAGCGCAGAGTCGGTGTGTTGCTCAGCAGCGGAAGGAACCCCGGGCTTGGGAACCCGGAGCGGAGCCTTGTAAAGGATGGTGAAGCATAACGGAGCTTATGTAGTTTTCCGAGTTAGAGAGCGAAGTGCCAGTCGAAATGGCGGTAGAAGGCGCGGGTCCAATGTTCGTTGTCCCACTCGCCGAAAACGGAGGCACTTCGAGATGCTTATAAAAGGCGCTTTTAGTGCATTGAAAATATTTTTTTCCGGCTGCGGCATGTCGAGTTGATCGTAGAACTCACTGGTTAGGCTCCACTTGACTGAGAGGAAGCACGAGGCCGCGGAACTGATGTCATTGACTTAAAGCAGAGACGAGACTCGGCCTGAGCAAACCACGCGAACGGGGATTGTGAGCGGAAAGGGAGAAGCGGAGCATAGAAAGGCTGGCGATGACGAGCGCGCGCCACTCATTCGCCGATAGGGCCGTAGACTGCAGGCGATGCGGCTGAACGGCCAGGGTGTAGGGCGTTGTTTATGGGATTCGGGTATGGCTGCGGAAACTCAGAATGGCTGGTTGCGTGGGATCAGGGGCTGTTCACGACGGCAGCATTTCTTCGCAGGTTGCGAGGCAGGCGTCTCGGGTGCCGCGTCCGCTACTGTCCGGTAGCATTACGTCTGGACGATCCTCTTCAGAGATTCAGATATAGATTCAATGCAGATGTTTTTTTTTACCATTGTAAGAGAAGCTTTCGTACAGACCACTGAAAAAATTACTTCAGCAGTGTAATGACAATAATTTAGCTCGCATCTACTTCTCATATTAGCCCAGTATTTATCTACGAATAATGGTTCCAAAGGTGCCCCTGCTTGCGTAAAAACACGGGCAGGAGCCGTAATGTTTGAAACAGAGACATGGATAAGTACTTTACTCTTACAAGCTACTGATAGAGAAAACAATAATATATGTCGGTCTCTGTGCGCCGCAAGCATTAGGAGCACTCATTAGCCAGGCCGGAGTCACAAGCGATTCCCCGAACTATCCTACTTATTCTACTGTTCACAGTAAGGCTTGTGGGGGTTTAAAAAGGGGAAATAAACACGTTCTCCCCGTTTAACCGCGGCAGACCCAGTTCAAAACCGCCCGGACCCCCCCCCCCCCCCTCCCCCGTGGTCGCGAGCGCTACCGAGCGCTCGCCGACCACGGCGGGCCTTGCTCTGCGGGAACAAAGGAACGACACACTGGCTGACACAAACAAGGCATTTATTGCTATAACAACAATAACGCCAGCTAGCAACAAAATACACTGAAAAATCGAGGACGTCCAACTCACCAGCACGGTTACGAGCGAATGTTCGCCCATGCTAGGGCAAGGGAAAACTCCGAGGCCGAACGGAAAAGGCTGGCGGGAGTATGTTCCGACCAGAAGGCGCCCGTCGACGAAGAGCGGAGCCGCGCACGACACGTCCGCGTGCTTTCCCGGTGCCGAGCAGGAGAGAACCGTCTCTCCCCCTCGCGCGCGCAGCAAAACATGCCATCCATGGCGCTAATGTCGCTGCGAGTTTAAGCGGTTTTAACATCCCATAGCTACTCAGGCTATGATAGGATTCACCGCTAGGGGGCCAACGGGAGCGGATGCCTGCAATGTCGGCTCCGGCAAACGATACGTGCTTCTCCTACCCAATTTCTCCTACGGCCACTAATCTGCTCGAAAATCGACATAACTGCCTAAGGAGGACAGGGAGCCGCCCATTACGGGCAAAATCCGACCTTTCCTGAGAGAAGAACGATTATCGGACCGAGACGCCAAGCCGCACAGCTAGGCCGAACTCGAATTCCTCCTCTCCGCCGACTTCGTCGGCGACCGCAGCCGTTGTCATGGAGGTAACGGCTGCAGCCGCACCATCACCGCGGAAGAGCAAAATTCTAGCTACTGGACACCGCTGCTGTATAAAGCCTACGCCTCCCGACCAGCCAGTGCACCGAAACCTTTCCGCTCCGACAACGCTACCTCACACGCAGCTCACCTGAATGCCAACTACGCGTCGCGCGACGCCGCAGCCGTAACCGGCAGCGGCAAGTAGCCGGCCCGTCTACCACCTGCGACTAAGGAGGCTCGCCTCGCAGTGCAGCGCAGCAAGCGGCTGCCACCGCTCCCACCTATCGCTATTCGAGTAGTCGTTCGCCCGCGATGTGAACTACGACTCCAAGATGTCCTAGCACCCCGGTTCTTGAAGAAAGTGCAGAACCAGCTCGATATTATTCCACCGGACGACTTCTGCCTGGGCATCCACCCGTCCAACAATACTTTCACCATGGCAACAACACATTTCCCAACAGTCGAGACTCTCAAGACGCTGTCCTCCCCCTCCATCAGAGACAAACATATCCGTGCGCGGCGTACGTAGCACCAACACCGGGGGCTACCAGAGGAGTCATCACGAACGCCTATGACGACGAGACGCCAACGCAGCTCTACCAAGACCTGGTCAAAAGAAATCCGGAATACACCATATTAGCAGCACGACGCATGGGAAAGACACACTGCATCCTGATTACCTTCGACGAAAGCACAGTCCTTCACTCCATCAAATACATGGGAGCCATCCACTGCTGCACCCCATACCGTGGCAGTCCGGATGCCTGTACTAACTGCAGACAACCGGGTCATCGCCACGACGTATGCCCGCGCCCCAAGACAAATATCTGCCCCGGCTGTGGAACACAACACTCCGAGCAAGACACTCTTTGCACGCCCAAGTGCATTCTGTGCGAGGGCCCACACCTGATAAGCACGGGATCCTGCAAGGGACGAAACCTCCACCAGCCACGGAAACAGCCAAACCACCCACAAACGCAGCAGCAAGACTTGGTCCTATCCAGAGAAAATTTTCCCCAATTGTCGTCCGGACTCCCACAGCCCAACCAAAACAAACAAGCCTAGAAAGTGCCGTTGAAACACGTCTGGGACACCTCCCCCTCTTCACACAGACACATGACACCCATGGCAGCACATTCCAGTCTACAACAAGCCCTGACAAAATCTTAAGAGGAGGCAGCAGCTGCTAAAGCAGAAGCTACAGCAGCCAGAGCAGAAGACGCCACCCTTCGTCAACACATCGCCAAGCTGGAAGCCCAGATAAGTGATCTTGCCGCTGGTTCTACCATTACACCTGCCCCCGCCCCTACCACATCCCAAACTGCGCCTCCCAACCCGCCTACCACTCATACCTCGTCCACCCACTCCGAGCCTAATTCCTCTCCTGATTTGCTATCAATGGTGGCTGACACTGATCCCTTTACAAATTCAACTCCGTGCACAACACCCCCTCCCTACACGCCCATCTCACTCAACAACATACCAACCCTGCTTGAATCATTTGCAGCTCGCTTTGAGGCAAAATTGCAGGACGCTATAACTCGCATCAACGAGGAATGCGCATCCCTCACAGACGCAGTAATCGGCATTACACAAGACAACGCTGTTCTTAACCCCCGATTCGACGTGCTAACGCAAGGATTCTCTGACCGCTGTAACGATCTTGAGTCCCGGCTCCCAAAGCGTGACCCCACACCAAATAGACGCAAGAAGCCCAAAGCACCGGAGGAACAGGCCAACCCTATCCCGACCATAGTTCAGGGCTCCCAACCCCCCGTTACAGCTCCCTCCTCTATAGATTGTCATGATGGCAGTTCCAATCCGTAATCTTACACTCTGGCAGTGGAACTGCCGGGGATTTGGCCAGAAACGTCACATGATCCACCAAATGCTGTGATGCGCTACAGGACCCGATTGCCCTGCAGGAACCCTCAAACCCACTCACCCTAACCGGCTATGCTCCAGTTCTGCCCACATCCCCCACACCCCCTCGGGTAGCATTTCTGGTTCGTCGTTCAATCACCACCATCTCCCATTCCATAGTGACTGAAGACATTGATCACCTTCTTATTGAGCTTGTGCTGCAACACGCTCGAGCGAACAGTATCTTCATCTTAACCCATTAGCGCCCAGCGTACTTTTAAAAGTACAGTTAACTTTTTTATAATTTCACCACCAAAGACTGGAATTTTCTATTCAAGTAGGGCATGCTTTTGTCAACAGGGAATTGGCCAACCACCCTTAACTAATTTGGCGCACTTCCTCTGCTCGGTATGTCAGCTTTCCGTGGTGAAACTTCAGGATGTTTGTTTCCCACGAACTGCACCGGTAGTTGCTTGCTTATAATTTTCTCACGGCCGCATTTATGTACATATTACGCTAGTTTCAAGTATAGAGCAGCACGAAAGACGAAAGTAAACAACGGATGTTTTGAATGTCCCGCACCTTTGGCGTTTTTTGCTCTGTGATGATTTATATACTGCTGTACTTTCTATAGTACACTGGGTCTTCCTGTGTGCAGAACGGCGCCTGTTTATTCCAGTTCATAGATCTTATGGTTCCTTCCAATTTTTTGGAAAAAATCATTTTGTCTGCTCAGCAAGGCCTCGGAGGGGCTGTACGTGCCGCTAGCAGTCTTCAGTATGATGATGGTATGATTTTAATTGGTTGTAATAAAGTTTGGTTATAAGAACTGAAGGTTCTGCAGAGCAGACAGTTACTGTTATGCCATTAACACAGTCTGCGGAAAGTACTTGAGTTCAGAAATGAAACTTTTGGTAGCGCTTGTTGTCCTGTCGTCACCTGAGGTGATTTCAACGCTTAGTGACCATTTCATCTTTTTTTTTGGAATTTTTTTACCTCTCAAGACATTCTTGTAGCGCTCCACTGGGAGGAATCTAGGGCTAGAGGAACCGTTCGCCAAAACGGGTTTAGGAAGTGTCCACTCGGGCCAAAGAAAGCGATGAAATAGCAGCTATGAAACATCGATTCTTGCTTCAGTAGTATAGGTTACATGCTTTTATTGAAGTCTACGATCAACAGTATAGTAACTATGGCTTGCAACTATAACAGCAGTGAGCCTACGTGTTTTGTAGAGTGGTGGTTGCCTATAGCACAAGAAAAACAATTTTTTTAAACCCAAAATTCCTTTCCTTTTACAACAGTGGTATGGCAGGTGTTAACCTTCCGCATCAATCCATCTACTGCCAGTATATCAGCATCAAGGACAAAAAGTGATAGTGGTTGTTGACACCAAAGCTCAACTTTGCAATTGTGAAAGCCTGAACAATCTTCCAAATTGCTAGAGACGAGCCTGCTGACTATTTTTGCTTTGGTAAGAACGTTACTCATTACTATCTACACCTTGACATGCAGTAACCAGCGGTTCGCAGACACTCTGGCTCAATCGTTTATGATGCTTCTTTGAAAAGGAGGAAGCTTTCCGTCCAAAGTAGGATAACTGCGTTGCAAGTATTGCCAGAAAATATTCATGAGGGCCTGCAAGAAGTGTTATATCACCCTGCGTAAAAATTGCAAACATAATAACAAAATTCACGCCACCAATAGGAATGCAGTGAAGTAGCCACATGTGCTATAGGGAAGACCCAGTGTACTATAAAAAGTACACCTGCGTAACCTCTGGAAGGAATAATGCAATCGTGACGAAATTTCAGCAATCTCTTTTTCTTTATATGAAAGTATTATGCGCTAAAAATGAAGAAAATCCCTCTGTTAGATTTTTCTTGGTCCCTAATGGGTTAAATGTATATAGCCACCCTAAGTGTCTTCAAGGTAACTTCGAACGCCTCTTCACCCTCGCGAAGCGCATTGCCAACAAGTGCCCCTTACTCGTCGTGGGCGACTTTAACGCCCCACAAACAGCCTGGGGTTACCCACAGTACACACCGAAAGGACGTCGGGTATGGTTAGCCGCGCAACAAGCCGGTCTCTCCCTGCTCCCAGACACCACCTTTCCTACACGCACGGGAAACAGTATCTGTAAAGACACTACGCCAGACCTCACGTTCGCACATCGCTTCCCTCACGCCTCCTGGTGCAACACACAAGAGAACCTAGGTAGCGACCATTTCATCATCGAGATTCTTTTACACATTCAACTACACCGCAGGCCTCACAGAGGCTCCACTCTCACAAAGTGGGACTCTTTCCGCTCATGTAGAACAGCACGCACTTTCCCCCCATCACGGACATCGCCGAATGGACCGAGCAGCTAAAAAGCGGTGTCCGATCCGTAACTCGTACTCTACCCAAAGACTGCCCAAGCGACACAATTGACTCCCGCCTCCTACATTTATGGGAGGCTAAAACAGGCCTAGAGCGACGCTGGCAAATGCCGCGATGGAACCGGACACTTAAGCGTCGCCTCGCCCGCCTTAACAAATAGATAGAAACACACGCAGCAAATCTTTCACGTCAAAACTGGGAATCTATCTGCAACAAGCTTGATGGTCATATGAGTCTGGCTCAGACCTGGAACCTCTTTCGGCACTTAATAGACTCCACTCACTCTAAGACTACCCAGAGACACGCCCTCACCAAACTCATACATACTTGCTATATACCTCCACCAGACCTCCTCCAAGAACTTCGAAATCAATACTTCCCCACATACCCTCCTGCAAACCACCCTGATTATGCAGGCCCCTCTAACGACCAGCTTGACCAACCCATTACAGAAGCAGAGGTCCAGGCTGAACTCCAGACACTTAACACGACCTCAGCCCCCGGCCCAGACGGGGTATATAACAAGGCTCTCAGGAATCTCGACGCCCAATCCATTGCTGCACTTACAGAATACTTTAATCAGTGCTGTCAACTGGGCACCCTCCCACCACAATGGACAGAGGCGAGAGCCATCTTCATACCCAAACCTGGCAAACCTCTGCTCACTTCTAACCTCAGACATATCTCCCTCACATCCTCTGTTGGAAAACTCATGGAGCAAGTACTCCAGCGCAGTCTTTGCCAATACTTAGAAAGCAGCAATCTAATGCCCACTAGCATGTTCAGGTTTCGACCAGGGCTTTCCACACAGGACGTCTCCTTGCAGCTAAAACATCACATTCTCGGCTCACAGACCTCCGACACTAAAGCTATCCTAGGGGTGGATCTCACTAAGGCATTTGATAACGTTACACACTCAGCTATCCTAGAAAACCTTACGACCCTGAGAGTCGGCGCCAGGCGGTACAACTACATCCGAGACTTCCTCAGCCACCGCACAGCCACGCTTACCTTCGGCCACCACAGCCTACCAAGGATCACGCTGGGAGCACGAGGTGCGCCCCAGGGAGCCGTCCTCTCCCCTATTTTATTCAACATAGCACTTCACCTACCACAACAGCTAGCTCAAATTCCCGACATCCATTTCAGCCTCTACGCCGACGGCATCACTGTCTGGGCAAACCATGGCAGCAATGCCGAAATAGAAGAACACCTACCATTGGCACTAACCATCATCGACGCATATGTACGGGAGCATGGCCTGACCAGCTCCCCTTCAAAATCGGAGCTTTTCCTCTACCGGCCCAAGCAACACGATTCAGTTAATGCAGCCATCTCCCTCACCCTAGGTACCCATCCCATCCCATTAGTACGCAAAATCCGCGTGCTAGGCCTGGTTCTCCACTCCAACGGTGCGCACAAAGAAGTCATAAAGACACTTCAAGCACACGCTCAACACACCATTCGAATGATTCGCCGCATAGCGAACCGCAGGGCTGGCCTAAGCGAGCGAAACACGACTCGCCTCACCCAGGCTTACATCATAAGCCGCACCACATATGCCCTTCCATACCTACCCCTCAAACAGAAGGAGAGAGACCCGGTAAATGCGCTCCTACGTAGAACGGCTCTACGAGAACGAGAACGGCTCTACGTCTTCCCCGCAGCACATCCAACGACCGACTCCTCAAACTCGGTGTACACAACACCTTTGAGGAGCTCAAAGAAGCTACCTTTACGGCACAACTTTCCCGTCCATCTATCTCAGAGGCTGGTCGTACTTTATTGACCCAGTTGAACCTGACCGCAGTTACAGAGCCTACCGAGGGGGTCCCCCTTTCTGCTACCCTCCGCTCTAACCTCAACCTAACCCCCATCCCCAAGAACATGCACCCTGAGCGAGCCAGGGAACGCAGAGTAGCAAGGGCTCGGGCCCTCCACAAACAGTATAGAGAGGACCATGAGGTAGTCTACGTGGACGCAGCGGAATATACGACAGGCTCCCGTATGGCCCTGGCGGTAGCCGACAATAATGCAAAGCTTCTAACCTCCGGCTCAATCATTACCAATTCGACCACAGAGGCAGAAGAGGCAGCCATCGCGCTTGCTCTCATTTCTACATCTGCCGCAAAAATTATTTCCGATTCCAAATCTGCAATTTTAAATTATGCCAAGGGCTACATATCCAGCACCGCTGCTCGTGTACTACGTTTCTGGCAGCCCCGGAGCCTAATTACTCTCATCTGGACGCCAGCACATGCTGGCCTCCCTGGAAACGATGAAGACTATGGCGACCTTTTTCAAGAACTCCGGTAACTACGCCTGCTGGCTTGATTCTCCGAAGGCTGCGATTGTCTTACCTATTTCACGTGCAACGCTATTTTTACATGGACGGAAAGTGTGCTCGAAATGGCAGCGATGCCAATGTTGTCCATATCCTTGAATAAAGAGCTACTAGCATCGCATGCGGCACAGTAGGCCAGCGAAAAGCCGTGATGCGCAGTGGTCTCGCAGCCACAAACCATGGCGACGTGCTCGTGTCCTTGCGCTATTGTCTAGCGGCTAGGCTGCTAACAAGATGATAAAATTACCTCGGCTTCATAGCAATGCGGTATTGTGGCGCCATGTCTCGGTAAATATTTTAACCAAACTGTATGTAACCAACGCGAAGAGCGGTTTTCTTTGCAATTCACTACACAAATTTCCATTGTTTTTTTTTTATTCGCCGTAAGGTAACGCAATAATATGACGTTGTACCGTGTGCGTTTTTTGCTGCGACGTTATGCCAATTGTGTAGAACCACTCTGCTAATTATATCAGCTGTATCAATATCAAAATTATTGTGCTCACCCTTTAATGTTATGATTACCTGTCTGTTTAGGCTCTCCCTCACAATATTGCCCCGAAATTGGCCTTACTACCAGACCTACATCACATGTTCTATGCAGATGACATCACGCTTTGGGTAACCAAAGGATTCGAAGGCTACATAGAAGGCACACTGCAAGAGGCAGTGCACATCATTGAGGCATGAGCATGGGAATCCGGCCTCACTTGTTCAGAGCAAAAATCTGAACTCTGAAGGTAAAACTATGACCCCCCCCCCCCCCCCCCTAATAAACGTCTCTGCCAATGGACGATCCGTCAAAGCGGTAAAAACCATGAGAATATTGGGTTGTATTTACAAACAAATGGAAAGAATAATGACACACTAAGCTTAAACGCACGGTAGAAGCAACGTCGCGATTAATCCGCCTCATAGTTAATCGACGACAAGGGGTCAGGGAAAGAGATTTATACCGTTTAGTGAAAGCCTTTGCGCTAAACAGGATACTGTATGCCACCCCTTATCTCAAATTAGCGAAAGTAGAAAAGGACAAATTGGATTGCATGATACGGCAGACCTAAAAAGCTGCGTCAGGACTCCCACTAAATGCCTCAACCTAAAGATTCATGTGGTTAGGAATGCACAACTACAATGAACTGAAAAAGCCCATTTAATGGCTCACAAAGCGAGATTATCTAATTTCAGAACTGGCAGGAGTATTCTTACCAGGCTTGGAATAGACTTTCAACCTACGAATAAAGACGCTAAAGTAGACTTGCCCCGCGGCCACAGGGCGGCCCTACTAATCAAACAACTCCCCAAAAACATGCACCCCACACACCATGAGGGTAGAAGACAAGCAAGAGCCAAAGCTTTACATAATAAATACGGACAGTGCACTGGAACACTTGATGTAGATGCGGCAGAATACAAACATACGAATTCCTTTGCAATTATGGCTGTGAACGAAAAGGGTGACTACATCATCTCGGCAACAATCAAGACGAACCCCTCTGAAACGGCAGAAGAGGCGGCTATAGCCCTGGCCCTAGCGCATACCCAAGAGAGCATCATCCTCAGCGACTCCAAAATGGATATCAGTAATTTCGCAAAAGGGTGAATTACAAACACCTCCCTTAGAATCTGGAACGCCCCCAAATTCTCACCAAATTATCCTGAACTGGTATGGGTCCCAGCCCATTCGGGGGATCCGGGGAACGAGCCAGCCCACAATAAAGCCCGAGGTTTCGTCGACCGGGCAGTGGATGAGCCTGGCTCCCTGAATTTCACGAAGGACTCTATGATCACATATCATGATCTCACCCATAATTTTAAACTATAGAGGAGAACTCTCCCCCCCCCCCCCCCCCCAGGCAAAAGCCTGACTAAAGAACAAGAGGTTACGTGGCGTCGTCTACAGACGAGATAAAAAATACGAGGAACTTTAGCGGCTAAAATGGTGAAAGGCGAAAGCCTGAGTGCTGCATTCTGCTACGCGATTGTTCACTGTACATTTTGTTGGTGCATTAATTAACTGCCAATTAATGACGCTTAATTTTTGCCTTTAGGAGTGGAACGCGACTGCGTGTTGTAGCGCTGCCAGGCGGTCCATGGAACGCCACCACCCGTTCGGCGCAATGCGTTGCCCTTTTAATGCAACGCTTTTTGAGGAAAGGTTCTACGCCTTGCTCGTCGGTAAATTGGTTTTTGAGGAAAGCAAATGTATTAGCGTCATGCACAATAGTCATGCCTATTGTGCATGACTATTGTGGTTAAAGATTGCATTTGAGCATGCGTGGCCAGGTGTATAAGTAAGCGTTCCAAGGAAGAAATAAACAGTTGTTAGTGCGCTTGTGTGTGTCTCTGTATCTTTCTTCGAGGTTCGTTCTTTGATTGCGCATCCTATACCTTCACAAGGTCTAGTTACAGCTCCTTCTCTATAGCGGTGGGAAACCGTGCTGGCTAGCTCTGACTATATATCATTCCATATATGATTTATGTGTTCTAATTACTAGCAGTAGTTGCTTGGAATGAGAACCAGAAACACATTCACTACCAGAAAGAAAAGCCAGCCATCTGCAGTATGGAAGAATTCTTGATACACCGCCAACACTTTTATAGGTTATCACTTCCCTTTCTGGTTCTGATTAGTCAAGTGCTGAAGACCACGCCTTTTATTTATCTCGACGTGCAAGGCCAGATCCCACCCGACGACTGACAAACCCACAAGGTGTCGTAAGAATATATGTGCTTATTCCGAACAATCAAAAGTGTTTTGAGGGTCCTTATGTAATGCCCTCGGGCCCTTAAGGATGAAATAAATGAAATGAAATAAAAAAATTCACACCAGCGCTTATCTTGCATGGACAATCCCGAGTGCAGTGCCATGCTTACGAATGTAGTTTATGCGCAAACATATCCGCGCTTTAAGGAAATAAATACCATGGCGGCTCGGACAGAGGGATGCGCCACTAAAATGATTTCAATGCTGTACAACTAACTGGTTTTAACTTGTAGTGGTTGCTCATGCGAATTACGGCTTTCATTTTCGTCTCGCTTCCGGGTAAACGGTGCTCTATAGCCGGAAATACCGCGGCCAAGTTTCGATCGCAGCGAAACACAAAAAATTCACAGTGTGGTTGCAGGGTTGCAACGTGAACGACCAAACGTTAGCTTACTTCTCCCAGTGAAAATATAAATATATGTTACAATAGATATTATTGTTTATATTTGGGTGGTAATAAAGGCTTCTCATCAGTGGACTGAGTTACATGTCGCATAATTTATTTAGTTATCTCTTTTTAAAGACGTGGCGTATGAATGTTTCCTTGGGTCTTGTGACTGCTATGGAGTCAATTTTGAGTGCCAACGTTAATTTGTGCTGAATGTGATTGATCAAATCGGCGTTATTTTGCACTTTAGGTTACTTTCCCATCAAAAGAACGGGACAGGGCCTTTTTGCAGAAAGATCTTGAGGAAGTCAAACACAAGCTGCGAAACAATGGCGTTGTACTTGAAGAAACTGGAAATTTTCCTAATTGACCACCGCAGCAGTGACTTGGTGTTTAGCATGCACTTCGTACAGGGGAGGCGCTGCTTAGCAGGTGCTCGGCTCATAGACTGGAGATGCACCTTTACTGATGAGTGTCCCTGAAAGGGCTTTCGGGTGCCGATCGTAACGGCGCTACATTGAGCGAAGTGTAAGAACAGTTAAAGCACTAAAAGTACGCCAAAGTGCAGTGCAATATCGGTGCACATTAAAGAATCCCGTGTCCGAAGTTAATCCGAAGCACTCCATTGCCCCCCCCCCCCTTTTCATGTTGTTTCTTGTTTCTTTCATTCCTTGATCCCTTCCCTCACGGCACTGTTGAGCCGGCCACCAAGAGTGCTACAGTCAGTGAGCCTTTCCTTTCCTCATAACAAATTTGGCGATGTATACACTGATCCGCCGTGGCGGCTCAGTGGTTAGGGCCCTCGGCTACTGAGTCGTTGTTCTCGAATTCGAACTCCGCAGCGACGGCAGTGTTTCGGTGGAGGCGAAACGCAAAGGGCATCCATGTGCTTGTTAAACATCCCCAGGTGGTCGAAATTTTTCCGGAGCAATCCACTACGGCACCCCTTCCTCTCTTTTTCATTTCACTCCCACTGTCCTCCATTTCTTTAGGTCACGGTTCGAGTGTCCATCGAGAAGTGAGACAATTACTCCGCCATTCCATTTCCTCAAAACCTAATTTTCAATTTTTCATCGTCTACGAATATACCTACAGCTGGCCCAGGGCGACATTAGCGTAATTACGCCCAACCAGCGCTTCGGCCGGCATTCGTTCATGAGCCACTTTGGCGACCTTCTATTCTTGCGTCTTAGACGTGATTAAGTGCATGTCTGGGCCACACTCAGCGAGAAAAAACACGATACGCAGTTGCTTCGCTCGCGCTTGCACCTGAACACCCCTGAAGGCAAGCGCGCCCGCACACGAGTTATGCGCGGCATTCATCGCGTCGCCATAAAGGCTGTTCTATCGCGATGCTTTAAACGACACTAAAACCGGTGAGGAGCAAACATGGTTAAAGGAAATCGACGTAAAATAAAATCTAATGTCATTACAACGACAGAATACCAATACGAAAGAGATGTCCATATTACACCAAAAGCAATGTGTTCAAGATGTCTGGTATTACTGGCGCGTCATGTATCTATGGCAAACCGTGACACATTTTGGCGCTACGAGAGTTGAAAAAGTTTTGGCGCTCATTACCTCTGCCTCCACGTCGGAGAAATATCAAATATAGCACGCGAATTGTGACCAGTATAAATAATCGATGTATTGAAGAATTTTCCATTGAAGATGTACTTAAGAAGTTAGAGCGCCATCTCACCGCACTAAACACGCATAAGCGTATATGACGGCAGGAAGAAAGTAAGCTGTCATCTATCACATTCCTTTTTTATAAAATGGAGAGTGCTTGAGGACAGCTTACCCGCTTTTTAGTCCTTTCTGTTCAAAGTGCACACAGCATATATACACATGGCATGAAACGGAGGGCACACAAGAGGTTGTGCGTGGCTTCGTTTTCACGTCATTTGTGTTAGGTGCACGAAAATTTCTAGAATCGCATAAACAGGCCAAAACGAAATCATCGCTGTGGTGTCGGCCCACGGGGCCGCCCGAGTTGAGGCAGTGCTTCAGGGACGCCAGGCTTGTCGTTATTAATACTCTTATTTGCGCAGTCCACTGACTTGTGCACATTAAAAACTGCAGGATTTCACTTCACTTTTATTTTATTAAAGACCCCTATTCGGGGGCATTACATAAAAGGTGGCTACAATATTTTGCATGCCATACTCAGTTGTCATGTGTTATGATGGTGATAAATAGTTGTTGGCTCTGCGCTCGAAGTTCGCGGGACCGGATCATGTTACAATGTCTTCTAGAAGGTCATCCCAGAACACGGCAAAACGAGACAAGTGTGAAGCAGCTGCAAAGGTAACGGTACGTACGCGAAATCGGAAGATCTAGAGTTAATGGCGAGTTCGGTGATGTATGCGTGTCGGTGAGGCCATGTAGATTGCAGTTCATAGATGACTTTAACAAAACTTCTGAACTATCACAAGACTGGCTGTGCGACGGCGCAGCTCGAGTGGCTCTAAGCCAACAAGTGATTTCAGAGATGATACGCTGGTGTTATAATGGTATGAAAAACGAATAAATCTACACTGTAACTTCTGTACATAAGTCACGGGAGAATGCACGCTACTTTTTACAATTTTATGCTAGGGAAAATAATTTTTTGCGCAATATAAGCAAGTACCGGTACCGCACCAGCATGAAAACAAAAAGTTAAAGAACAAGACCAGCTTCGTTTAGACTTCTGTATTGTATCGCGAAACATCGGTAGTGTGTCAATATAGTGCTTCTAAAGACTGAGGACGCAAGTAAATTCTTCGGCGCTATCATATGCTCACAAGCATGCCTTTGGCTGAACGACTGAAGATAATTTTATTATATGCAGTGGACAATAAATGGCGATAGTAGTGTTTGCGCATAGATATACGGCAGTTTTATGTTATGCTCCCATGCAGGAACTATTGTGACAATAAATATGAGGTACCCAGATGCCAGATTAATATTAGGGCTACTTTAATGAGTTGTTTGAAAATGGATAGTGTGCTGTGATTATATGAATCATTTTTGGCGTTCTGTTCTGCACCACGCTTATTAGGTGGCTCTGCTTATGTCAAGTCTACATGCTTTGTTAATTTATAGTTACTAGACAACTAGGATAAAAACATTTATTCTGGTCTTAACTCCGTTGTATCTGATTTTACGCGGAAGCAACGTTGCCAGTTCGGCCATTATGGCAAGGAATTCAGTTTAGTTCGTTCAAAATTAGATTTCTGGGCTAGAAAACGTACTTGTTATGCTGAGCGGTGAACAGCTGGGAGGACTTCGACATACACACTGCGACGAACATCTAAATATATTTTGAGCGGTGCTTATGACAGAACAACTTGCAAGACCGTGGCTATGGAACACAGCACCATGTCCGCGGCTCATTTTTGACAGCAGCACTTTGCACAAGAAAAAAATTTAAAAAAAAGCATTCGTGAAATGCTCTCGTGGCTACAATTTATCAAGTGCACATATGCACTTGCGCCTTACAATGCTGCTTTTTTGTTTATTGCCGGGCTTTCGACAAACAGATCAAAACAAAACATACAAAGATGTATACAGACACATCCGCACAAGTAGCCTACACCCCGTGAGGCAGGCCTTGTCACGCTAAAATTCCTTGAGCTCTGTCAAGGATTCCAGCCTTGGCCTGACAATGCTTCTGCCAGCGCCTTTTGTACAGCCTAGACGCATTTTACGGTACGATAAGAACAGCCGTCACATCAATCTGAGACTAGGTACAAATGCACCAAAAACCTCCCTTCTCAGTAAAACATTATTTTCTGCACTTGTGTGAATACGTTGTTATTCATCTGACAAGAAAGGCACACTTGTTTCTAACTAAATTGGCTTCAAAAATTTTCCTCCAGTTATTTCGACGTCTACACTGAAAGGTGAAATGTGAAAGGCGGTGCAGCCTTACATCTCAAATTTGTCCATATAAAAATTTGTAGACACTCCTCTTTTACTTACGAATTTGGCCAGTGATGACGACACTCAGATCTGACATTTTTACCTTCTCTAGCTTACAAATGTTCAATTTTAATTCAATGACAAAGTAATGCGGTAATGCTTCTATGGATGCCAACTTCAATTTCTCTTTAATGTCTTTCGAGACAAAAGGCCTGCAGCTGCCTATGGGCCATAAAACCCAACACACCACAACCGGCCTGCAACAGTTCTCACAGGAAGTGCACTGATTTTCACAGCGCTTGCAGTGACGAAGCTTGGTACCATGATTTTAAGCGACCTGCCCAACCTCTGTAGACGCACTGCCCACGAATGCAAATCTGAAAAGTTTCACAGAGGCATGGCTCCAGATTCAGCTCAGAAAGCTGCACAAGCGCAAACTCTATCACAACTCTGTGATTCATGTTCAAGGCCACCAAACCCAAGCTTCATGAAGGCCTCATTTTTTTTGGCTCCTCGCAAATGAACACGTGAACTACCAGTTCCCACAAAAGCAATAATATCTGTTAACCGATAACACAAAGACGCACATAAAAAGTTTCAGCTCTTTCTTTTTTTTTGTAAGCATGGTTCAGCGGGAACATGCAGGCCTCTTTCAAGAGTTGCGCACATATGAGACCATTTGATATCTCCTGTAACCGCCGAGAAACGGCTGATCAGTTGCCATTAAAATACTGAAAAAGCTTTAGACTGAGATTAGAGGGCGTACGCCAAATGTTAAACCTTTTTTAAGCTACCACCGTTCACCTAACTGACGTCATGCGCTTCAATTCCATGAAAAAAAAAATCGCAGTTAGCAGTCGTGACGTTTATACTGCATGTGCAATGGATCCGAGACACCCAACAACGGCCTCGGGAGGTGCGCCACAATTAACTTTTTCTTTGTGGCCTGATATTCACTAATAACACAAGATCTTTAAACAAAGTTTTTTTTGTGCATCCTGGATGTCCACAGTTTTTAATAGCACGAATCATGTCGTGCGACGGGGAGATGTAGGAGACTCATCACTAGAGTGGACTCTACTCGGATCGAATTCGGATGGGAGTGTGGATTGTACTCAGCCATCGGGCGAGGGGACTCTTCCGCTGCCGTTTAAGCGCCTGGATAATTTTTAGCGCATGATCTTTTTTGCCGCCGTGGTGTCTCAGTGATTACGGCGCTCAGCTGCTGACCCGAAAGACGCGGGTCCGATCCCGGCCGTGGTGGTCGGATTTCGATGGAGGCGAAATTCTAGAGACCCGTGTACTGCGTGATGTAAATGGACGTTAATGAACCCCATGCGGTCGAAATTTCCGGAGCTCTTCACTACGGCGTTCCTCACAGTCTGAATCGCTTTGTAACGTTAAACCCTCACAAAACCATCACAAAAGGAAAATATTTAACTCCCATTGAGGCGAACATCGTTCAAAAAACCGCGGCGAGCCTGGGCCTAATTTTTAGGCCGAAAAAAAATCTAACATGAAGCGGAGCCTCAAGCCGAGCCATTCAGTAAGATTCGCAATTTTTGCTTCCAAACAATCCGTCCTTGCTGCAGAAAGTTCCTATGAACAGCCGAGCGTTATGGCTCGTCATGTATCGACATTAGCCAAGTGAACCCAAGCGCGCTACCTTGCATAAAACAGAGGCAAGCGAACACGAAGCAAAAGTACATAAGTTTGAACACCACGTTTGCGTCTATGGACACATTGGCATGCTTAAAGCAGCAGGTTTAAAGTAACGACCAGGATTTCCTTCTTAGTGTTGCACCCCGAGCGATTACATGCTTCAGGAGAATGTCCGACACGGTGTTTTGAAAGTACACGCTAAAATTTGTACTCTTACTCGTTTGATGTTGACTGGCTTATGGTTTATGGGGGTTTAACGTCCCAAAGTGACTGATGGTATGAGGGACGCCGTAGTTAATGACTCCAAATATTTCGACCACCTGGGGTTTATTGGTGTGCACCGACATCGCACAGTACACGAGCACCTAGAATTTCACCTCCATCGAAATTCGACCGCCACGGCCGGAATGCGACCCACGTCTTTCGAGTCAGAAGCCTAGTATAACCACTGAGCCACCGCGGTAGCGTTTGATGTTGAATTTGTATTTTAATTTATTAGGGCATAATGGTGAAGGTGTACGCACGTATGAAGGATCATTCTGATAGCATTGTGTTCCTTCCAAGGCATGTTTCAGGTAATAAAGATAACCTCCGTAGGGATCCACCGGTTCGTTGTACGTCACCCTTCACTGCAGCAGCATATACGGTGACTGTTTCTGAAAGCAAAAAGATTCATAGTAACCTTACTCCTCTATTGAAGCACATTGGCAAGCAGTCCCCAAGAAGCACCTTCAAATGCCATGACTCAAAATTGCGAATAAATGCAGTGAAAAAAATATTGATGAAGCAGAGAAAGAAAAAGGCGCAGTGAATGGAACAAAAGCCACCTGCTATGTAAATACCGTGGTATGCATGTGTGCAGTTCAACACATGGCCTCGTCTTGCAGCTCTACCTATGTATTGCTGACCGCACAACACAGAGAACCGTTAAAAGTGTACTCCATACAAACAAAAAGTGCAGCCAGTGAACTGTATGAGCAAATCTCAGGAGAAAACCCTAAGAGAAAGCCCTATGAGAAAAACAAGTGTATGATGCACGACAATGGGAAAAATATTAAGTGAGGTACACATCGTACTCAACAGTTTTGACCACACACATAAGAGCTCAGTTTTCTTTTCATTATCACCAAGGGGGTGCTAACACAAGCGCTTCCACTTTTTTATCTTGTGCGCCTTCTATCATTTCAAGCGCAATAGTGTCTTTATTTCTGCTCAAAATATAGCTGTTTGAGTGTCTGAAGGCAGCAAGACCTGCCGAAATAAATTAAGTAAGCGCCGCGCCCGGGTTTCGAATCCGCGGCGGAGCGAACAGATCAGCTTCACTGGCCACTGCACAATAGCGTTGTGCTGTTGCCGCAATTTTTTTCTTCCCTGCGTGGAAAAACAGCTAAAAAAAATATTATTCTCATGCCACAAAACATCGGGATTCATAATACGAGCCTGTCGTACCCTAGCAGGTCCCCACCTTCCCAAACATCAAAATTCTGGGAGGCATACAAGTGCATTTAGATAGCCGACCCGGCTAGGTGACTCTTCAAGGACAGCATGTACTCCCCGCTCCAAAGCGCACTGCTCAGGCAACAAAGACCTCGATCACCGCGGTCTTCAGCGTGGCGGTCCATCAGGAGGCCGTTCCAGAGACTTAATAGCACCACTTATATAAAGAGATCACAAGGCACAGCACCGTTTCTCTCAATAGACAGAAAACAGATACCCTAGGGTGTGATTCCGTTGTCCTTCTTAAGCGTTCGTTGTAATATGCCGCAGAACAACACAGCGTCACTGCAGAGAATAAAACAACGGCAAATGGTCTGTGGCGTATTGCAGAGGTGGCAATTCCCCGCCCATGACATAAACATCTCCTTAACGTGAAGCCATGCCTCGAGAGGCAGCGCATATGAGAGAAGTTTAAAGAACGTGTCTGCACCAGATGAAGTGCACAATAGTTTAACACGCTTTAGAACATTGGTGTCAAGAAACTGCAGGTAACGCTGCCGATATAGTGCTATAGGCAACAAGTACTTAGTAAGTACCCGAGTCATTCGCCTTCTAGGGAGGCTGTATAGGTGATCTGTATACAAGCGCACATTGAGGAAACCGAAAGTGTCAGCAACTTTCTTAATGAACACCCATAAAGGCCCCTCACGCGTCTGTTCTCTCTGTGCGAATAGGAAAGGCATATGAGCACTAAGACTCTTAATAAGCACAGCTGCTAAAAAGAACCGGTTGGCCGATCTCAACAAAAAAAACACGAAAGCTGACACATGAATAAGTAAACAAGGCCAATTCCATCAGACTTCAACAAAAGAGAGAGTTTGTCATGATTCATGGGCTCCCATTAGGAGTGTCATACAACTGTAGCGAATATTCTGCGCAACAGCCTGCGCTTTCTTGCTCGCACAGTGTAGAACCTGTATGACATAGCCAAATTTTGCAAACAAAAATATTGCATACTTGAACCCAAACAAACACTGACAGTTCCCTACCCATCCCCAAGCCTGGGTTTGTAGCCTCTTAGACATTGTCTGTGAACCCCCAAACAGCATGCACAGGACTTCGAGTGGTGTGCTCAGGCAGATCCGGGTCCGGCGGCTTTGGGTCTGGTGACGCAGATCCGAGGTCGGCATTTCTCTCAGGCTGTCCCTTGCTGCTGTTAGGTGCAGAAGACTTCGGTGCCTGCACCTAATACCAGCAAGCGACAGCCTACAAGAACTGCCGGCCTAGAATCTGCGTCTCCAGACCCAAAGCCACCGGACCCAGTTCTGCCTGAGCACAACACTCGAAGTCTTGTGCATGTTGATTTGGGATTCACAGAAAATATCAATGAGGAGACAAATCCAGGCTTGGATGGGTAGGGAACTGTCAGTGTTTGGGTTCAAGTCTGCAATATTTTCTTATTTGTAATAGTTGTCTATACTCCGTTTCATACATAGCTGTCAACGCAGCCAAGGCTACGGCGCCTGTTCGCGCTCCTCGTCCGCATCGTAATGTAGTGCGTCAAAAGTGAAAAGAGTAAAGAACTCAAAATTAAAGTTATTATTGGTTAATATTGCAGTATAATGATAATGGTGTTTTATTTTGCAGAAAGATTGCTTTTTCTTTAATGTTCTTCAAAACAGAGTGCCTTAGTTTTCTGGGGTTTTTTTCGGCTCCTCCTGTATCAGGTTTTCGCAGCTAGGCCGGCCGGCGATGTCGTCTGCTTTCGTCTTTCGGTTTCCGAGAATGCGAAAATGGCACCGCTATCTCCTACTCGCTTGTTTTCTTCGCCCACTGCGGCTTTAAAAACATCTCCTGCTGGCATATTCTCCAAGCTGAAGATTCCGAAAATTTCGAAAGACTGCAATCAGGTGATCGTCAACGTTTACTGTAGCGTAAGGAAGCGCTTCCCGGAGAAGACTGCGCGTGATGTTCTCGAAACTGTGGGCGAGGTGACCGGGGTGAGCCCTCGGACAGTTGCGAGGTTCAAGAAAGAAGGTCTCTCTGCTGGAATAAGATCACCTTGTGTGCCGCATGCTAAAACGTCGCTCATTGCCCGAGAAAAGCACTTCGCAATCACGTCCGTCGCCAATACAATACAGTGCCTTTTCCCTTCGACGCAAGTAAAGAGCGCTGTGTTTTTCAAGGTAGGCATTAGAGTTTGACAGTTTCGACTTTCTACCTAATGATTATTTTAATAAAAATAAAAAAAGAAGTGAAAAAAAAACAGCAAAAGCCGGGAGTCGAACCTTGGCATCTTGTAAGATGAACACACAGGCGCGCGCTTCGTACCACTCAGCCACGACGCGAGGCGGACGGATACATTTTGCTTGTTTTTTGCAGAGGACTACTTTCGTACCTTTGGCAGCGTTGACAGCTATGTATGAAACGGAGTATATGTCATGCAGGTTCTACACAGGACATCCAGTGGTCTGCTCAGGCAGACCCGGGACCGGCAGCATTGGGTCTGGAGACGCAGATCCTAGGTCGGCAGTTCTTGCAGGCTATCTCTTGCTGCTATTAGGTGCAGAAGTCTTCGGTCCCTAAAGATCTCCAGGTGGTCGAATTTATTCCGGGGACCTCCACTACGGCTCCTCTTTCTCTCTTCCTTCTCTCACTACCTCCTTTGTCCCTTCCCTTACGGCGCTGTTCAGGTGTCCGCCGATATATGTGAGACAGATACTGCGCCATTTCCTTTCCTCAAAAACCATTTTACCAATTTATCATCGGTCCCTCTTCTGCTCTGCGCTCATGACTTAGCTCACTAGTCGCGTGCACAACATCTGACACAGCCATAACGTTTCCTGAAACCACCTCATCTTTATGTATTCAGTTGCTCTGACGCAACCTGTCAGCTTAGCTCATGACTCAGTTCTCTAATGTATGTCCCAAGCGTGGGCATTGGGTGCACCAGGTATACGACACTGACGCCGTACATGGCCCGCCCGGCTACAACGAAGACACAAGGGAGGCCTACCTGGGATCACTCCTAAAGACTGTAACACGGAAACATTGAGGGTCTGAGGAATTGTACTTGCGGACACTCAGCCCTTTAGCGCGAGAGATTTCGCGGTTCGCTGTTTCTACGTGCTCTGATCCGGGGCATCGCAACTTCTCATGCTCGACAGTTTGTGCACCTCCTAATGGCTTCAAAGCTTCTACAATATTCGGGTGCTCCATATAGCACGGAAGAAAAAACAGGATGACCTTCACAACTTTCGTGACCCGGTTGAATACCATACATTTTAGACCTTTTAACAAGAAACTCTTCTTTATCAAGAATCTTCTGCTTGCTGGTGCTACTATTAGATGTAACCATCCAAACGTGGCTCATTTGGTACTGGTCAATACACACATCACGGAGGTCTGAAATCTGCGCGAGTGCGTTTCGGACGTCGGGGGCATGGTGCGCGCGGCCCGTGAGGCCAGCATGCCGGAATACGGTGCTGAAGACAACATTACCAGTAAGAACTCGAGGGAGTACAAATTTGTACTAGTCCGTGGTGACTCCAGGTGCCGGAAGACCTCGGCCAACGGCCCACGCGCTGTTTCAAGCAAGAAGCACGATGACGATGACTACGTTGCAATCGCTGCCGTACAGGTTTTCGCCGGACATTTTAGCGCAGCTGACGTGGCCGGCGGTGACTAAGAAGAGCTTCTGTTCGGTGAAATCACGAGATAACGAGGAATCATCATCGTGCTTCTTGCTTGAAACAGCGCGTGGGCCGTTGGCTGAGGTCTTCCGGCACGGTCTCGTCCACCTCGATCTGCCAATATCCGCTTTTCAGATCTGAGTAAGAAAAGAACCTGACGTCTTATAGAGCCGGTCAAGCACATCATCGATCCTGGGGAGTGGGTATGCGTCCTTTTTAGTAACATTATTCAGTTTCCTGTAATCAACGCACAATAGCAACGTGTTGTCTTCCTTTTGCACCAGGACCACCGGCGATGCCCACGGACTTGTTGACGGCTGTATAACATCGTCTGCAAGCATTTCATCGACTTGCGTTCGAATAGCTTCCCGCTCTTAAGGCGAAACACGGTATGGACGCTGACAAACTGGTGGCGTGGCCGAATCGGTGAGGATGCGGTGCTTGGCTACCGGCGTACGTCCGACCTTGTAGCTCGTCGTGAAGCAATCTTTAAAATCAAGTAGCAGCGACGGCAGAAGGTTCTTATGATGAGGTGACAACCCCGGGTTGATTTTAACCTTCTGAAGGGCATTACGTGGTGCGGCATCGTCGCGAAGATTCAACTCTATGGAGCACAGATTCGGCAACCCATCCACGTCGTGGAGGAAGGCGACGGCCGCTCTCTTAGCGAGGTGCTGAATTTCATTTGCGAAATTCGTCAGGGAAACTCTCGCACAGCCGTCATTCAGTTCGACAAAATCGCGCGCGATAGCCAATCCCTTCTCGAGCAACAGCGAAGGGTGACTCTCCGCAATGCCTTCGTAGTCGTGAAACGAGTCGTTCCTTACTAACACCAGCACACTGGACCATGGTGGCAGCATTACGTCGTCTTCAACAATACGCAGAGCGTTGACTCCTGGGTCTTCTGTCTCACTGTGCGCCACGGCTTGCTTCGTCGAAAATGTGACTCACGCCTCGTGTAGGTCGATCAAACAACCGTTTGCCTGTAGAAAGTCGACGCCCAGGAACAAATCTTTGGAACACCCGCGCAAGGCGACGAATTCACCGACGCAGACAAAACCGCGGATGCCGACCCGGGCTGTGCGCCTCCCGGCCGGGTTAGTGAGGTGACCTCCAGCCGTGCGAATGCTAGGGCCCAATCATGGCGTCAACACTTTGCTCAATTCCTGGGCGAGGGCGTGGCTTTTCACTGAATAGTTTGTGCCAGTATCAAGTAAAGCGATCGCGTCAGTTCCGTCAATTGTCACACAAAAATCATAAGTAGCGCGTCGGATACTGTCGCTACCCTGCCCCTGTGAGAAATCAGCGTTTCGGTATATCGGCGGCGGAGGATCTTCAATTTTCCCGACAGCAGCGGCCTTGCCTCCAGAGGATGCGGGTGTTAGTTTTCCCGGCGCGTACTCGGCAACCGACGGCCAGCAGAGCTACTCTGGCGGCCAGGGCTAGAAGCGCGATCACGGAGAGGCGAAGGCGAACGGGGCTCGCGCATTCCAGAGTAGACAAGGTTCTGGCGCGCCCAGAGATGCTGCGCAATCTCATGCGGTCGTTCGCCGTTCTGAGGACAAGGTGTGTCGGGATGGAAACCGCGAAGGCCCACTTGGCGGTACGGACATGCTCGGTGGAGATGCCCGGGCTCCCCACAGTGGTGCGGTGTACGCCTGCGGTCACGTGTACGCCACAAATCCGACTTCCGAGGGCGTGGCCCAGCTGTAGTAGGTGCGGTTGCGGAATATGCGGTGATGCTACTCACGGCAGTCGTCGGGGTAATGCCGTAGCCGGGCACGTTTTCCTGACATGTGCCGATGTTGCTCACGGCAGGCGTCGGGGTAATGGAACAGTATCCAGTCGTGCGACGTACAACGGATGCGTACGTGGGTCTGTCATCGAACTGGGGTGGCGCTTCGGGGACAGAAGGTGCCTGCGCAACCTGTCGCACTTCGTTCCTGACAACGTCGGTCAGCGCTGCCAGCGGCGCAGGCATAACCTGGGGCAGATGGATCCGTTGAAGTCCCTCCCAGACAAATGAGCGAATTAGTTCGCACAAGATGTCTGCACTGCCGCCTAGACAGGATGAAAAGCCTTCGGGCACCATGCAGTTTATGTCCCGATTGTACTGGCGGGCCCGTTGTTGCAGCGTCATCTCCATCGTGGTCGCCACGATAAGAAATTCCGCCACCGTACGCGGTGGGATGCGCACGAGTCCCACGAAAAGCTCCTGCTTAACCCCACGCATAAAATGGCGCAGTTTCCTCTCCTTTGTCATGTTGGGGTCGGTGCACTTGAAGAGACGGGCCATGTCTTCGGTGTACATGCACACACTTTCGTTCTATTAGCTGATGTCGGGAGTGCAGCGCAACTTCGGCCTTCTCCCGGCGGTCAGCGTTGGGGAACGTGGCTAGGAGACTCCGGCAAAACGTCTCCCAGGTGGGAAGGGTAGCCTTGTGGTTTTGAAACCATCTCCGGGCAGACTCTTCAAGGGCAAAGTAGACGTTATTGAGCTTGCGCTGGTCGCACCAGCCGTTGTAGCGGGCGAGCCGCTCGAAGGTCTCCAGCCGATCCTCAACGTCTTCAAAAACGTCACCGTGATAAGATGGCGATGTTCGCGGCAGGTGGCAAAGGATTGCCGCCAGGGGCCTGGCGTCAGTGGCCATGGCATTGGGACTCGACGGTCGAGGCTGCGTCGTCCTTGTTGGCGTAGTAAGGGGCCCAAATTCAGGAGACTCTCCGCGGAGGCGGCGGCTGGGTCGCTGATGGACCGGTGTGAGTTCCGTTTTTATCTCGCAGGTGTACGCAGGTCGGGAAGCGTACGCAGCACCTCCACCAAATGTGTAAGAGTTGTTACACTGAAAGGGAGCTGCAGTGGCTGAATGAGGGCACCGAGAGCCGAACAAGGGAACGAGGACAGCAGAAAACAGACCTATATATCAGCGTCGTCTACTGCTAGCGATTGCACTCTCTTCTTCTACCTCTAATCCACGTGTCATATCCCTCAAATCCACGTGCGTCTGTGTGTGTGTGTGTATATATATATATATATATATATATATATATATCACAATCATCAGCAGCCTGGCTACACCCACTGCAGGGCAAAGGCCTCTCCCATGTCTCTCCAATTAACACTGTCCTTTGTCAGTTGCCGCCACTGTATCCCCGCAAACTTCTTAATCTCATCCGCCCACCTAACTTTCTGCCGTCCCCTGCTAAATTTGCTTTCTCTTGGAATCCACTTCGTTACCCTTAAGGACCAGCGGTTATCTTGCCTTCGCATTACATGCCCTGCCCAAGCCCATTTCTTCCTCTTGATTTCAACTAAGATGTCATTAACCCGCGTTTGTTCCCTCACCCACTCCGCCCTCTTCCGATCTCTTAACGTTACACCTATCATTTTCCTTTCCATAGCTCGCTGCGTTGTTCTTAACTTAAGCTGAACCCTTTTTGTTAGCCTCCACGTCTCTGCCCCATAGGTGAGTACCGGTAGGATACAGCTGTTGTGTACGTTTCTCTTCAGGGATATTGGTAAGCTACCATGCATGATCTGAGAGAACCTGTCATATGCGCTCCACCCCATTCTCATTCTTCTAGTTATTTCCCTCTCATGATCCGGATCTGCGGTCACTACCTGCCCTAAGTAGACATATTCTCTTACTACTTGCAGCACCTCGCTACCAATTGCGAACTGCTGTTCCCTTCCTAGGCTGTTGAACATTACTTTGGTTTTCTGCATGTTAATTCTTAGCCCCACCGTTCTGCTCTGCCTGTCTAACTGATTGATCATGCTTTGCAGTTCTTGTCCTGAGTGGCTTAGCAAGGCAATGTCATCAGCGAATCGCAAATTACTCAGGTATTCTCCATTAACTCTTATCCCCAACTGTTCCCATTCCAGTCCCCGGAATACCTCCTGTAAGCAGGCAGTGAAGAGCATTGGCGAGATCGTGTCTCCCTGCCTGACACCTTTCCGTATTGGAATTTTATTGCTGACTTTATGGAGAACTATAGTACTGTGCAATCGTTATAAATATCTTCCAATATTTTCACATAACACTCTTCTACACCCTGATTCCGCAATGCCTGCATGACAGCTGAGGTTTCCACTGAGTCAAATGCTTTCTCGTAATCGATGAAGGCTATATATAGTGGTTGGTTATATTCTGCGCATTTCTCTATCACCTGATTGATACGGTGAATGTGGTCTATTGTCGAGTATCCTTTACGAAAGCCTGCCTGATCATTTGGTTGACTTAAGTCCAAAGTTGTCCTGACTCTATTAGCGATTACTTCAGTAAATACCTTGTAGGCAACGGACAATAAGCTGATTGGTCTGTAATTCTTCAAGTCCTTGACGTCTCCTTTCTTGTGAATTAAGATAATGTTAGCGTTCTTCCAAGCTTCTGGTAGTCTCGAGGTCACAAGGCATTGCGTATACAGGGTGGCTAGTTTTTGTAGCACAATCTCTCCTCCGTCCTTCAACAAATCTGCTGTTACCTGATCCTCACCAGCTGCTTTCCCTCTTTGCATTGCTCCTAAGGCTTTCTTTACTTCCTCCTTCGTTACTGGCAGGATGTCCCATTGCTGTGCTCGACTGCCTCCCTCAGTAACTTGATGATTACATTCGCTACGGTATAGATTTGTGTAGAACTCTTCGGCTAATTCAACTATCTTATCCATATTGCTGATGACATTGCCCTGTTTGTCTTTTAGCGCATACATCTGGTTTTTACCAATGCCCAATTTTCTCCTCACTGATTTTAGGCTAACTCCGTTCCTTAGAGCATGCTCGATTTTCTCCATGTTAAACTTTCTTATGTCGGCTACCTTGCGCTTATTTATTAACTTCGATAGCTCTGCTAGTTCTATCCTGTCTGTGGAGTTAGACGTCCTCATGCTTTGGCGTTTCTTAATCAGATCTTTAGTCTCCTGAGATAGCTTGCTGGTATACTGTCGAACCATCCTACCACCTACTTCTGCGGCGCACTCTGTAACGATAGCTGTAAGATTATCATTCATTGTTTCAACACTACCGTCGTCTTCTTCATGAAGTTAAAGCGGAAAATCTGTTTTGCAGCGACATCCTGAATTCCTCTACCTTCCCTCTTAGCGCTAACTCGTTATAAGCCTTCCGTTTCACTAGCTTCTTTCGTTCCGTGTTCAAATCTCACCAAATACGAGACCTTACCACTCTATGGTCGCTACAACGGACCTTACCGAGGACCTCCACATCCTCTACGATGCCAGGGTGTGCACACAGTATGAAGTCTATTTCATTTTTAGTCTCACCATTGGGGCTCTTCCACGTCCACTTCCTGTTTGCTCGTTTGCGGAAGAAGGTATTCATAATCCGTAAATTATTTCTATCTGCGAACTCTACTAATAACTCTCCACTACTGTTCCTAGAACCTATGCCATAGTCACCTACCGCCTTGTCTCCAGCCTGCTTTTTACCTACCTTTGCATTAAAGTCGCCCATCAGTACAGTGTACTGTGATTTTACTTTGGTCATTGCCGATTCCACATCCTCATAGAAGCTTTCAACTATCTGGTCATCATGGCTTGATGTAGGCGCGTAGGCCTGCACCACCTTCAGCTTGTACCTCTTATTAAGCCTAATTACGATAGCTGCCACTCTCTCGTTAATACTGTAAATCTCCTCGATGTTGCCAGCTATATACTGATTAATGAGGAATCCCACACCTAGTTCTCGCCTATCTGCTAATCCACGATGGCACAGTACATGCCCGCCCTTTAGTACTGCATGCGCCTCATCTGTCCTCCTAACCTCACTAAGCCCTATGACATCCCATTTAATGCCGGCTAATTCCTGCAATAGCACTGCTAAGCTAGCCTCACTTGATAAGGTTCTTGCGTTAAACGTTGCCAGGTTCAGTTTCCAATGGCGGCCTGTCCGGAGCTAGAGATTCTTAGCACCCTCCGCTGCGTCACAGATCTGACCGCCGCCTTGGTCAGTTGCTCCGCAGCCGGTGGGGATTGAGGGCCGAGGGTTAATTGGTTTGTTCATAGAAGGTTGTGGCCAAGTACTACACCAGGGAGGCCAAATCCTGTTCTGGTGAGGAAGTGCGTTGTCGGTTCTGGTCACCGAAATCAGGCCGCACTCCAAACCTGGTAATGCAATTCCATCGACACGCGGAGTTTTTTTTTTTTTAATCCGGTGGAGAATTGCGTGGCCCCGGGATTCGAACCCCGGTCCTGTTGCCCGCGAGGCGGATGCTCTACCTCTACGCCATCGCTGCAGTATCTATATATATATATATATATATATATATATATATTGTAAGGAAGAGAGTTTGAGTTCGATGCCCCAGCAGCTAGCGCCGACGAAGGCGAGGAAGAAGATAGGCGAAGCCGACGAAGTTCGGGTTTTGCGCTTGCGAACGCTGGCCTGCTGAGCGGCACCGCTGGGACAAGGACTGTGCCCGTCCACGCTAACTGTGCGAGTTTCCACATTACACTTGGTGGAGGTGCGGCTTGTTCTCCCCGTGGACCTACGCCACGATGCCCAGGCTACAAGGCTCTACCACGACGTCCGACACCTCGGTCCAACTTGCCCAGCCTGTCCTCTGTTCTGGTGCCGTCCGTCAGCGCGACCCGGCGATCTTCAGCGGCACTGACGACACTGACGTAGAAGATTGGGTCGCCTCCTACGAACGCGTGAGCGCATACAACAAATGGGATGACGTCGTTAAGCTCACGAACGTCATCTTCTACTTGACCGACGTCGCCAACTTATGGTTCCGCAACCACTAGGCGGATTTTACTACCTGGGCGGCTCTAAAAAGCAGCCTGACTGACGTTTTCGGCCGCCCCGCTGTCCGAAAACTTCGCGCTGAACAACGGTTGCGCAGTCGTGCCCAACAGAACGGCGAGAACTTCACAAGTTATATCGAGGACGTCGTTGATTTGTGTAAGCGGCTCAATCCATCTATGAGCGAGGCTGACAAAATCCGACACATTCTGAAAGGGATTGAGGACGATGCGTTTCAAATGTTGGTGTCTAAAGACCCCCAAACCATCTCCGACGTCGTGTCTTTGTGCCAGAGCTACGACGAGCTCCGCAAACAGCGACATGTCACCCGCCGTACCACTTGCTCGGACGACACCATTTCGAGCTTGGAAGCAGGCAGTCCTGCCCACGATCAGCCGACACTTCTTGAGCACATCAAGCAGTTTGTGCGGGAGGAGGTGGCTCGTCAATTATCGCTGGTTACCTCCCAACCCGCCCCTTCGCCATCGCTGTCGCCTTCAATTCAGCGTGTCATCCAGGAGCAGGTAGCTGAGGTCCTGCCGCCCACTAATCCACCCCCTTTGGTCACTGCACCGCTGACATATGCGGAAGCACTCATCCGGCCACGACCTCAGCCGGTTGTTCCCACTTATGCGCCACCTGTCAACGTGTACCCATAGCAGCAGCTCGCCCCTGCGCTGCCACGCACTCACCATCCTTTGACTCGCACCGGTCCCCGCCCTATCAATCCGTGGCGCACCCCAGATAACCGGCCGATATGCTACGCCTGCGGTCTCGATGGTCATGTGGCCCGCTGGTGCCGCACGCGCGGCTCCGGTCCTTACGACTACGGGCGCTCGCCAACGTACGACGCTCCATTGCCCTCCGTCCCTGTCTCTTCTCCTCTGCCGCCACCGAATCCCTCTCTGCCTCGCTCCGACTCCTACAAATGAAGCCATCGGTCACCGTCTCCTCGACGCCGTTCGCCCTCTCCTATGCGCCGCTGGTCCCCACCACTTCAAGCGGAAAACTAGGCGCCGCAGTTCCGGAGGCAAGAACTGCGCCGTCAACGACCGTCTCAAGCCCTATCGCCGCTCCTATGAACGTTATTGAAGTGATCGTTGACGGTCTTCCTGTTGACGCGCTTATTGACACTGGTGCTGCCGTGTCCATCATTAGTCGCAACTTGTGCCGCAAATTAAAAAAAGTGATGACGCCGCTTTCTGACCTTTCGCTTCGGACCGCCAGCGCTGACCCCACTCGCCCTCTCGCAGCGTGCACTGCCCGCCTCGTCATTCAAGGTCTCTCCTACACCATTGAGTTCTTCGTTCTCGCCTGCTCCTCTCATGACATCATCCTCGGGTGGGACTTTCTGTCCGCGCATCGCGCCATCATTGACTGTGCACGTGCTCAAATTGACTTGTAGGCCACGTCGTGTCCAAGGATGGTGTACTCCCGGACCCTGCTAAGCTCCGTGCAGTTGCTGATTTCCCGAAGCCCACATCCCTGAAAGAACTCAGAAGCTTTCTTGGCCTTTGTTCTTACTTTCGCCGGTTCATCAAGAATTTTGCTGCCGTTATCGCCCCGCTGACGCAACTTCTCGCTGGTAGCCACGACCTCTCGGCTTGGTCCCCTGCATGTGACGAAGCTTTTGCAACGCTGCGCCAGCTCCTCACCTCTCCTCCGATCTTGCGCCATTTCGACCCTTCCGCGCCTACAGAACTGCACACAGACGCCAGCGGGATTGGTCTCGGTGCCGTTCTAGCTCAGCGGAAACCTGGTTTCAATGAGTACGTCGTTGCCTACGCCAGCCGTGCGCTCACAAAAGCGGAGACTAACTATTCCGTCACAGAAAAAGAATGTTTGGCGATTATTTGGGCGATCGCAAAATTTCGTCCTTACTTATATGGGCGCCCGTTCGATGTCATTACAGATCACCATGCCCTTTGTTGGCTGTCGTCACTCAAAGATCCATCTGGCCGCCTCGCTCGTTGGGCTCTGCGTTTACAAGATTACGACATTCGGGTCATTTATCGTTCCGGTCGTAAACACTCCGATGCCGACGCTCTCTCGCGCTCCCCTGTGACCTCTGAGCCTGACCCGCCATCTATTTCCGGCCTCACACCTTCTCTTGACACTATTGATATGGCTTCTGAGCAGCGCAAGGATCCTTGGATTACTTCTCTTCTGGATTTCTTAGACAACCGATCTGCCCGCCTACCTTCTCGAGCGCTCCGTCGTCAAGCTCATCACTTTGTCGTGCGTGACCAGCTGCTGTACCGTCGGAATTACCTCCCCGACGGTCGCAAATGGCTGCTCGTGATCCCCAGGCATCTCCGCTCCGCCATTTGTGCCAGTTATCACGACGACCCGCAGTGTGCTCATGCCGGTGTGCTGAAAACTTTTACCCGCCTGCGTCTTCGGTATTATTGGCGGGGTATGTACCGTTTTGTCCGCCAGTACATACGCTCTTGTCTGGAATGTCAGCGCCGCAAGAACCCTCCACCGCACTCACCTGCTCCTCTGCAACCGTTACCGTGTCCGGCCCGACCATTCGACCGTGTTGGAATCGACCTTTATGGCCCTCTTCCCAGCACTGCCGCCGGGAACCGCTGGATCATCGTCGCCATTGATCATCTCACGCGCTATGCGGAAACTGCCCCGTTGCCAGCTGCGACGGCCTCTGACGTAGCCGGTTTCATACTACAGAATATCATTCTTCGTCACGGTGCGCCTCAGGAATTGCTCAGCGATCGGGGTCGCGTCTTCTTGTCCGGCGTAGTGGAAGCCCTTCTTCGCGAGTGTCATATCGTTCATCGCACGACGTCTTCGTACCATCCACAGACGAACGGCATGACCGAACGCTTTAACCGGACCCTCGGCGACATGATGGCCAAGTACGTTTCTACCGATCACTCCGACTGGGACCGCGTTCTACCTTTCGTTACATACGCTTACAACTCTGCAACGCAAGCCACTACTGGTTTTTCCCCGTATTTTCTTCTCTACGGACGCGAGCCTTCCTCCATCATGGACACCATACTCCCTTACCGCCCCGATTCGTCCGACTTTACAACCGTCTCTCAAGCCGCTGCGCATGCCGAAGAATGCCGTCAACTCGCCCGTTCCTTTACTTCTCACGATCAGCACCGTCAGAAAAGCGCCCGCGCCGCTTCTTCCGGTCTGCCGCCGTCATATCTGCCTGAATCCTTCGTTTGGCTGTGGGTGCCCTCCTCCAGCCCCGGCCAGCCTACAAAACTGCTGAGCAAATACCAGGGCCCCTATCGCGTTATTCAGCAGGTCTCCCCAGTTAATTATCTGGTCGAGCCCATCACGCCTTCGTCTGACCATCGCCGCCGCGGTCGTGAAATTGTGCACTTAGACCGCCTGAAGCCCTACTACGACCCAGCCATTGTCTCGTGCCCTTAGGCCGCCAGGATGGCGCCTCTTCACCCCGGGGGTATTGTAAGGAAGAGAGTTGGAGTTCGATGCCCCAGCAGCTAGCGCCGACGAAGGCGAGGAAGAAGATAGGCGAAGCCGACGAAGTTCGGGTTTTGCGCTTGCGAACGCTGGCCTGCTGAGCGGCACCGCTGGGACAAGGACTGTGCCCGTCCACGCTAACTGTGCGAGTTTCCACATTACAATATATTTATATATATATATATATCATCCGCATTTCAAGCGCACCTAAGTGACATCACGCTGATATAAAACGCCATGGTTTCTTTTGTCGTCACGTCTCTTTTCACTAGTGTCCCAGTGGATCTGGCAGTAGCCACGTACGCAGAAGCCCTAAAAATGGCGAGGAAGTGTAATCTTCAATGCGTAAAATAAAACTACAGCACACGGGAATGATTGCATACTTCAATGCTAAAGCAGGCAAGAAACATGCAGAAGACAGTGGGTGACTTTGGCGCAGATTCTCGGAATAGAGAGGGAAAGTATTGGTAGAGTTCGAAGAATGAAATAACTTACGGATCGTGATGACCTTCTTCCGCAAATCGGAAAGGAGTATTCCAGGACGTCCTAGAATGTCTACGTTTAACGCAAAGCAAGAAAACGAGCCCCCTCGCCCACAAGTCCTCAACAAGCTGTTTCTTCTTCAACCCGTTTTTAAGTGAGATCTGTCTGATAAACATTCTTGCCTTGCATGCATATGTGTAACAAAGAGCACTTTCTACGAAACTTGACACCGCATTTGCGAAACTCCTTCAGAAACCACATGATAATACACATGAAAAAGGCTTCAGGTAGAGTCTTAAACGGTTGTGAGCTGAACACACAGCAAGCTCCGCGCCTTCCGAAGTGGTGAATTCGAATGCTTCCTTATAGTTCTAATGATACACCACAACGCCTGTTCCTGACATATAATTTATAGTGCTGAGTTGGCAAGAAATTCATATCAAGTGTTGAATTTCACCACTCAACCAGCATGATGATCGAGATAGAACGCGGCATTTTGGATTACACCCTTTCGCAACATCTCAGCGCTCAGAATTTCGCTGCCTGCATGTCAGAATGCGACTGTTCCTGACACCACAACAATCTAAAGCTCAACAGACATATTCGAGCCACTCTAAACGCGGCATTCCCGTCTCCTTTCGGTAATGTTGGCAAACAGCGCTTGTGATTTTTGTATCAAAGCGGCTGTTCTTCTCCCTCCTCCGATAAGTTTTCGATTTAGCTGCAAGAGCAAAAGAAAGATGGTAACGGCGGAGCAAAACATTTCGGCTTAGATATTGGACAGTGTGTTTATGACACGTCCACAATTCATAAAGCATGTTTATTCATGCGAAAGCATTACTACGCTGTGTCGGCGGGTTTGTGTCCGCAAAACGTGTCGGCAGCAGTTGTGGCAAACTATTAAGAAATATCGTTTACAAAGCGGCTATAATAGAAGGGGAGGAAGGGGTGCTATGAGGATGGCGGGAAAAAATTTGGTGCCAATCGGATAATTATTTAATTATTTAGACCATAAAAGCAACCAAAAGTGGGCATAGTCGGGGCGCGAGTGGCGCGAAATTTGAATCGCCGGAAGTGTCGTATCACGTGACACACCCACGTGACCACCGTGTGATTGGCCCATGTGACCGGAAAAGTGGCTGGAGCCAACGCGCGGCGCAAAATTTGAATGTTTGAAATGAATACCGAGGTGAAACGATGGGGGCGTTGGAGTTAATCGATATCTAAACAATAATAACAAATTATAAAAACCCCAGTAGTAAATGAAGATGAATTAAGGTGCATTAGAGGGAATTAAGTGGAAATAATTATAAATTAATATAATTAATGTGGATATAATGTGACTTAATTATACATTGGACTGAATTAAAGGTGATTTACAGTAAATCAATTGTGAATTTATTGTGAAATAACAGTGAATTAAATAAATTAATTGTGCACATTCGTGTCCGAATTGTGACTTAAGTGTGAATGTAATTATTAATTGTTAATTAAATGGTAATCATTCATAGAGCAAGATGCGTTAACTGTGGTTTAAGGTTAATTATGTGATTCGATCGGCCGAAGCGACGTCACAATCGACGTAGCGGCAAATAGGAGCGCCGCCGCGGTGGCTCAGCGGTTATGGTGCTCGGCTGCTGACCCAAAAGACGCGGGTTCGATCCCGGCCGCGGCGGCTAGAATTTCTTTGGAGGAGAAATTCGAGGCCCGTGTACTGTGCGATGTCAGTGCACGTTAAAGAACCCCAGGTGGTCGAAATTTCCGGAGCCCTCCACTACGGCGTCTCTCATAGCCTTAGTCGCTTTGGGACGTTAAACCCCATAAACCAAACCAAACCAAATAGGAGCAACTAGAGGCGGCGAGGAGGCGTCAGTGCTTTCACATTACTCCATGGCGGTTTCCGCAGAGCCTTCTAACGTTTTTGAACATTTGTTTCAACGCTGCTTACATGAAGGCTAATTCTATATTTTTATTAAGCACCTAATTTTAACGAACAACTACGATGGAATTGTTCAGATGCGTTGCCAAACGACGACAAAGTGTGGGCAATACCCATGGGCTCGCTCATCCTACTTTAACCGATGCAGAGGCGACCCGCGTTAGGTTGAATATTCGGGGCACATATAAATTAGATTACTTACCCTAGGGCACGTAACCAGTTTCCTTAGCGAGTGTCCTAGGCCTCGCCGCCGGATTCTGGCAGGTAGCATACGTGAGTATCGCTATCGGTCGGACATTGCGTGTATGCAGCCCAGGTTGACAACCAGCGCCGAGGGGCGCCGGTCTTGGCTGCGACAGGAGAACCACACTGAGGGTGCCCAGTCCATGGCGGTGGCGACCCAGATGTGCCCTGGTCTGCTCTGCCTATATATAGTGGCGGAGGCAGAGACCAGGTGCACACGGAACGGTAGACTCCACTTTGTCCGATCAGGGTGAGTATGCCTCAACAACTGGCATGCGCGCATACGCTGCTGCGATACAGCCCTACCACGTGTCGTCGAGGTATTAGTTCTGCCCGTACCCGTGGAATCCTCGCCTCATGGAAGCATTCCGCTGTTACAGCGGCGGCCTACTATAATTCAAAACACGAGGTTACTGCGCTGTACCGTTGGGTCTATGCGTGCATACTGCTACAGTGAGTGCCAGGCAACTCACCGAACAAAAACTTTTGCTTCGGACCGGGAGAAAACACTTGCAGCTTTAGCATTTTTTTGCAGCGAGAGGCGTTACGACGAGCTTTCCTGAGCCATCTATGAAGCCGCATCCTAAATCGTCCGTAGCGCTTCACATATCCACCCCCCGCGGTGGCTCAGTGGTTAGGCGCTCGTCTACCGAGCCAGAGTACCCGGGTTCGAACCCGACCGCGGCGGCCGCTTTTCGATGGAGGCGGAACGCAAGAGGTGCCCGTGTGCTGTGCGATGTGAGTGCACGTTAAAGTTCCCCAGGTTGCCGAAATTACTCAGAAGACCTCTACTACGGCACCTCTTTCTCTCTTCTTTCCCTCCTACCTTCCTTCCTTTCCTTACGGCGCGGTTCAGGTGTCCGCCGAGGTATGTGAGACAGATGCTGCGCCATTTTCTTTGCTGAAAAACCAATTATTATTTACACATTCGTTTTCCACAAATTAAACGTATTTCAATCTGAAAAGAAACTTTTTCGCTTTGATTTTTTGAAAACAACTCAGGCTAAGGCTATGAGAGACGCCGTATGAAGGCTTCCGGAAATATCAACCACCTGGGGTTCTTTAACGAGCACAGACATCGCACAGTACACAAGCCTCTATAATTTCGCCTGCATCTAAATTGAACCGAAGCGGCAGGGATCGAACCCATGTATTTCGGGTCGGCAGCCGAGCGCCTTAACCACTGGGCCACCGCGGCGGCTTTTTTTTTAAGGAAGTTCAACTAAGCTTAAAATAATATTAAATATTAATATTAAAAGTGATATCTTGGCAGCTGATTGATCATTATTACATAAAGTCACCAGAAATTGAAAAACAACTATATTTAATTCACGACGTTTTGGCTGGAGGACCAACCTCTTTCGAGTGTCATGGATAGCGCGGAAACTACAAGTATTGGAAAACAAACAAATAAAATACAAAAATGGGCGCCGTTGCTGATGCGCGGCCAGAGAGGCGCCGCTGCGCAAATGACACTGCCGGCGTCGGACATACAAACACACTAATATTTTTTTATGGGGGGGGGGGGGGGGGGGGGGGGCAAAAGCGCGCGGAGGTGGTGATTGTGCCTTCTTGTTAGATAATAGTGCGGTGTATGAGCGTGAACACTCGGAGGTGTCGGTGGTGTCTGAGTGTACCCCATGATAACTAGGGAGTTTCACTTGGTGTTGTGTATCCTGTAACCGAAGGAGTTTAAGTATGACAGCGAAGGTAGGCATTAGGAGTTGCAGCGGCGCGCGCTTGCCACGAAAGCCACGGTAGCTATTTTGAATTAGCGAGAAGTATGTAGAGAAATTATCCCGACCTGCCGCATGGAGCGGGTGGGAGGGCTAGGATAGGTTGTTGTGGTAGTAGTGCAAGATGGACAGGGGGATAGAGAGAGGGGGAGATGGAGGTAGGGGACCCCTAAAGTGACGAGCTGGTAATTGTCTCTAGCCTCTTAAGGCGGGTTTCAAATTGTGTAAACCTATATTCAAGGGTTTGGGCGATGCATGTAAGGAGTTTTTCCATCTGTTGTTCGAGGCGCGTACGTAGTTGCTCGGCTAATGTTGTGAATTTCGCTTCGAAGCGCGTCTCAAGGGCTACCAATTCGGCTACCAAGCTCTTGAGGTCTGCCTGGTAAACATCGGTTCTGTCCGAAATGGGTTTCTTTAAGGGGGCGGGAAGTGAAGCGGGTGTGTGGGGAGGGGGGGAGGGGGTTGGGTGACACCTTAGTGGATGGGAGAATGGGTTCTCGGGAGAGAGGTTGGGGAGGGTAGGAGGAGGGTGCCCGGTGTTAAAAGAGTCACGAGGCAGTTACATCCGCACGCAGGGCCCGTAGCTCCTGATCGCGGGGGTTCGGGGTAGGCGGGATGTGGCTTGCGGGTCTTGATCTAATCTTCGGTGTCCTGAGCTTCTCAGCCCATGTGAGTCGGTCCGAGCTCTTGTAACGTCCTGGTCGTTGGCGAACGTCACGTGGTTCCATGCGTTTCGTGCCTGCACTGCATTGCGGGTGCTGTTCTACACGTCGCAGGGATCGTGATTTGCGTTCGGTGGGCGGGGTTTTCTTAAGTGGGCATCGGTATTTGGTTCCCAGATTCCGGACAAGTGCGGGCCTTGGCAGATGATGCAGACTGGTGCACATATTGCGGTTGTCTCCTTCAAGTGTGACTGGCTGCATCTGGGGCACTGGCGAGTTCGAGGTTGGACGCAGACACCCGTACGGCGGCCGACAGCACAGCAGTTTCTACAGGTCTCGACCTTCGGTCGATAGAGCCTGCAAAGGGGCAGTACTCCGCCGTAAACATTTTTTCAGGGGATGGTGGCCCGACCGAAGGTCATAAGTATCGATGGTGTGAGTTCCATTCTTCGAGCGTCCAATATGGTTTCGGGGGATCGCGAGCGATTAAGTCTGCTAGGAGTTCATGAGGGCAGCCCTTCAGAAAACCGTTCGTAATAACCCTCCTGACAGAGCCAATCGGCGACACAATGTATGCCGTCATGGCATACTCACGTTGCTCGTAGGTGATTTGCTAGAGTTGTACTAAACTGCGGGCATCATCTCAGCTCGCCGCAGGCACTATGCACATGTAAGCTGGGTAAATCCGAAGTTGCAGCGTAGATTGTTCGGTCAGCGCAGTGGCCTGCATGATAACGGTAAGCAACTAGTGTGACTGCAGCGTCGTCAGATCAAGATCTCCCCGGGAGCGGAAGACGACTTTGTATCCTTCTGTGCGTAGGGGCGGCATTTCCTTTAACTTTTGTGCAGCTGTACGGAGTGCGCGCAGCTGAGTCGAGGAGCTGTGCAATGTGGGGGGCATATAGGTATCCCGCATTTCCAGTGACGGGCTCTGTGTCTCCCGCAGTACAGAGTCGGTGTTTGTTGCCTGGGTAGTGTTTCGGGCTTCGTAGTGGTTCGGATAGGCTTTCAGGTTTTCGGTTCAGTCTCGATGGTCATGCTGGCGTGGGTCCATGTATGTACCGTGCACTTGAACTTCCATGCTGGCCGCAATCGGAGTGGTTGCGGAGCTATGCGGTGCGAGCCTTAGCGCCGCGAGGACACTACGGGGCCAGCTTTTTGGGGCTTTGGGTGAATATTTTGGGATTTGGGGTTTTGCGAATGGTTTAGGGTTCTGGGCGAATGGCGTTTTTCGCTGTCTTAGTGCAGAGCCTACAAAAAGTGCTGCCACACTCCGGACCCCTAGCGGCCTAATCTCTAACCCTAGGAGTGACGAGCGGAAGAACCAACCCTGGACCGGCGTCATCCGCGGAACAGCTGACGTTTACGGAATATTCCAAGTATCACCTGAAGAGCCGGCTTTTGCAGTATGTATCGAAATCAATGGACAGTTCACTGATATGGAAGTGGACTCGGGAGCTGAGTACTCCGTGATTAATGAGAGGATTATGCGACGCCAGTGACCGTAAGAACACAAGTTAGAGCCGTCTGAGGTGAGACTTCGCGCGAACAATCAATAAGAGCTGCGGGTATTTGCCTCCATGACTACCCAGGTCAACTACAAGGCTAGGCAAGGTCGACTGCGCCCACTCCTTATTAAGCCAACTGAGGTTAGCTCGCTTGGCAGGAACTGTTTCAAGGTTCTTGCGATTGAAGTTAAGATCCATCAGGTGAAATCAGCAGGAACGCTCTGCACAAGTATTGGAAACGTGCAGCGGAACTACCGTGCGGGTGAGAGTGCAACCAACTTCTCAGGCAAGGTTTTTCAAGTCTCGTCCAATTCCATTAGATTTTCAGCCGAATGCTGAGGAAGCCCTGGACAGACTTGTCAGAAAAGAAATTTTGCACCTAATACGGCGTTCCGCGAGTGAGGCGCCTCTTGTTGCAGTCAAAACGAATGACACAGTGAGAACCTGTGGCAGTTATAAAAGCATGGTAAATCCTATTAATCGATGGAACACCCTTGCTGACGCACGGAGAACTATTTGCAAACCTGTCATGTTGTTCGATTTTCTCCAAGCTTGACCTTGGTCAGGCGTGTAAACAGCTGACAGTCGATGAGGGAAACAGCTGACATGTTCACCGTCACCACACAATGTGGTCTTTTTTGTATCACAGGTCTTCCATTAGGAGTGGCAGTGGTCCTTGAGTCGCCGTGTGAACTTGCCGTCCAGCCAATATAAACCTGGTTGCAGCCGCCACAAACAATCCAGCGAAGTGGCCATCAGGATGGCGGTCCACGTTGACAAGCATATTCCGTAGCTTGCAGGTTGGAACGTGCCCAATGCGCAAGTTACGATATACTTCGCAAACTTCGTATTGCGTGGACGGCCAAGTTCACACGGCGACTCCAGGACCACTAGCGTGACGTCAGAATTTAAGTATTGCATTAAATGCGCTACATATATAAGCTACTGCAAGGTACTGATGTTCAAGATTTCTTCGATGACATTTTGGTAGGCGGGAAAGTTTATGAAGAGCACAACGCCCGTTTAGCAGCGGTATTGCAGCGAATCCAAGAGGATGGTTTTCAATATGAAAAATCCAGGCACTAACAAACAACGACACAGAGAGGACACAGCGCTTTCTCGCAACTACAAGAATTTTATTCAGAAGCTTCTATATATACAACAAGAACCAAAACAAACCCAGAGTAATCACACGCTATATGCCGACCGATGTGCAGGAAAAGATTACCTCGCTGTTTTCTATCGCTTTTACAAAAAACCTATCTCTCTACTAAGCAAGCCAACCGAAGGGTCACTAGCACGTGTATGCCCCGTTTCCGCGATATGATAGGCTTCACCTATCTCTCCCGTTACACAATCTCGGTGACGAAAACGAACACCCGTTTTGGAAAAAATGGGAGAACATTTCTTCTTGTGCTTGCTGCAGTTACGACAATGAAGAACCATATTGTTTGAAGACGGTAGTTTTCGCTTAAACAAAGACAATTGTAAGTTTGCTTGCATCGTGTATTTTTTCCTCTACAAAATGTATTTGCAGTAATGTTATGTGACGTGACGAGTGTTTTTATCACGTATTTTAAAATATTCCAGTGTGTAAAATGCAGATCACAAAATTCTGCCGCCACTTTAGCGCTGTTGCTCGGAGCCGTAACGCTCTTGACTGAACGAAGGGTCTTAATATATTTGAATCATAAAATAATAGTACATGAATAACAGAGGTATAGTCATTTGAGAAAGGATAAAACTTTCATACTATACCAGGGTGTGAACGAAAGCCACTGTTCTGCCAGCGTTTTAGGCCCATCGAGATTCTATAACCGTTTCGAGAGCTGCACGCGTTCGCCTCAAGAAGCTGGGTAGCTGGCCCTCATCGGCTGACGCCCTTCAGTCTGTCCATGCAATACGAAGTTTGCGAAGTACATCGTAACTTGTGCATTGGGTACGTCCCAACCTGAGAGCTACGAAACATGCTTGTCAACGTGAAGGACCGCCATCCTGATGACAACTTCGCTGGATACTATGTGGCGGCTGCAACCAGGTTTATATCGGCTCGACAGCCAAGTTCACACGACGACTCAAGGACCACTAGCGTGACATCAAAAATTAAGTATTTCATTAAATGCGCTTTCTAAGCACATGCACAAGTGAGGAAATCAGAATGATTGGGACAACGCAGCACTTGTAGCCAAAAAAACGTAATCTAATATCGCTGCTTCTCTTTCAGTCATATTTAATCCAATCGATGAGTGGAAAAATGAACCGCACTGCAATAAGTGTGCCACTAATCTACACCCAGCCATTGCGCAACAAACTTCGCGTTTTAATTTCCGTCCACTCTTCTTGTGCGGCTCATTCGTGTCAAGAAGAAAGTGATGGTTCCGAAACGTCTGCAATCGTTCTCAAAAGTATTTTAGGCTATTTATCGCGCAATTAATTTAAATTCTAGGAATGTGCAAAGAACACCATAAGTTACAATTAAATATGGTCCCAACCGCGTCTTGTGGTGCAATAACCAGGTAATGTGAATAGATTTCGAGAGAAAAAATTGTTCATATTCATATCTCTAGTAGCCTTTTCTACGCCACCAATTCTCGCAAGAACGATCAGGGCTTCATTTTCCACTTGAGCCTAGTATCCACAACTATGATATTCAGGCTGCGCCATGAGACTACTACTATACATTAGCGACGGACAAACTTTATAAGTTTTGCTATACATCAGAAGAATGAAGCTTTGCCTTCATTATTTCCATAAGACAACCTTAAAATATTTTTCAGTTCCCTCACAATTAAAACTGAATCTTGGACTTAAGTTGCTTTCCTGCCTCTTGTCCTCATCCACAACCTCCACCTTACCTGTCTGGAAGGGGGTGGGGGGTTGGGGCATTCCATCGCAATTCCCGGCTGTGTCTCGCAATCAGAGTACCCCTGGGATCGCTCGGGCTTCCTACCCTGCACAATGCCAAGGTGACCGGCATTATGTTCAATTTTCGCGGCACATATAAAAGACATTACTTCACCTATGGCAGGCTTTGTCCACACGACTATTCGTTCGCTTTGATCTTGTCAACTATGTCCGCACGACTCTTTGCCCACAGTGACGGGATTTGAAGGCGCAGGCTCCTTTCCCAAGCAATGAAGCCCTAGGAAGCCGAGCACCAGGCCGGAGCATAGCTTGTACCCATTTTGAGAAAACCGGTAGGTACCCGGCCGGTGGCGGGAGTCGAACCCACCACCTCCCGAAGCCGAAGCGGGTGCTCTACCACGAGGCCACGCCTGCGGCGGAGGTAATCTGAAAGGCGCAGGACGAGTGTCCTACGCCTCGCCGCCGGATTCCGGCAGGTTGCGTACGCGAGTATCGCTATCGGTCGGACATTGCATGTATGTAGCCCAGGTTGACAACCAGCGCCGAGGGGCGCCGGTCGTGGCTGCGAGAGGAGAGCCACAGTGAGGGTGCTCGGTCCATGGCATGGGCAACCCAGATGTGTCCTGTTCTGCGCTGGCTATATAGTGGCGGAGGCAGAGACCAGGTGCACACGGAACGGTAGAGTCCGCTTTGTCCGATCAGGGTGAGTATGCCTCAACGATTGGCATGCGCGCATACGCTCCTGCGATACAGCCCTACCACGCGTCGTCGAGGGTATTAGTTCTGCCCGTACCCGTGGAATCCTCCCACTTGGAAGCATTCCACTGTTACAGCGGCGGCCTACTACAATTCAAAAGACATGGTTACTGCGCTGTACCGTTGGGTCTATGCGTGCATACCACTACAGTGAGTGCCAGGCAACTCACCGAACAAAATCTTTTGCTTCCGACCGGGAGAAGAGACTTCCAGGATTAGCATTGTTTTATGGCGAATGACTTTACTGGGAGCCTTTCTGAACCGTCGATAAAGGCGTATCCTAACAGTGTTTCGCTTCACATATTTGCTTTGGCCAAATTAAATACATTTCAATCTGAAAAGAAACTTTGGTTTCGATTTTTGGGGGTTCAGCTCCCAAAGCGCCTCACGCTAGGAGGAACGCCGTAGTAAAGGGCTCCGGAAATTTCGGCCCAACTTGGATTTTTAACGTACACTGACATTGCACACTACGCAAGCCTGTAGAATTTCGCGTCCATCTAAATTCAACCGTAGCGGCCGGGATAGAACCCGTGTCTTTCGGGCCAGCAGCCGAGCGCCATAACCACTGGGCCGCAGCGGCGGCTTTTTTGAACAAAGTTTAACTCAGCTTATATATATATATGAAAAGTGATAACTCGGCAGCTGATTGATCAATATAACATAAAGTAAAGTCACCAGAAATTGAAAAACAACCGGATTTAGTTCACGACGTTTCGGCTAGAAGACCAGCCTTTTTCGAGTGTCAGGATAGCTGGCAACTGCAAACATACGAAAACGAACAAATAAAATACAAAGATAGGCATCGTTGTCGATGCGTGGTCAAAAAGGCGCCTCTGCGCGAATTACACTGCCGGCGACGAACACACAAAACCAGGCGCCTCTTTTTATTTTGGTGGGGGGGGGGGGGGGGGGTGGCTCAGCATTTTCCCGTGAGCCAACAGATGGAAATGTTAGGCGACGAATGGGCTACATCCTCACGAGTGCGCTGGTGAGAACGCACGCGAGGGGTCTGTGTTTAAGCGAACAATGCTTCCTCCCCGCGGCCCCGGCTGATTCTCCCCGGACGGGTCGTCGAACCGAGTTCGTCGGGAGTACCTGTTTGTAGTGGTGGCGAGAACAGGCTGTGTACAAAGCAACGGCTGTCGAGTCTTTGTAGCGCTGTTTCAAAAATGAATACGTACCAACGTGCCCAAATTTCCGCTTTACTCAGAGCCGATGTAAACCTAGTTGCAGCCGCCACATAGAATCCAGCGAAGTTGTCATCAGGATGGCGGTCCTTCACGTTGACAAGCATGTTTCGTAGCTTGCAGGTTGGGACGTGCCCAATGCACGAGTTACGATGTACTTCGCAAACTTCGTATTGCATGGACAGACTGAAGGGCGTCAACTGATCAGCGCCAGCTACCCACCTTCTTGAGGCGAACGCGTGCAGCTCTCGAAACGGTTATAGAATCTCGATGGGCCTAAAACGTTGGCAGAACAGTGGCTTTCGTTCACACCCTGGTATAGTATAAAAGTTTTATCCTTTCTCAAATGACTATACCTCTGTTATTCATGTACTATTATTTTATGATTCAAATATATTAAGACCCTTCGTTCAGTCAAGAGCGTTACGGCTCCGAGCAACAGCGCTAAAGTGGCGGCAGAATTTTGTGATCTGCATTTTACACACTGGAATATTTGAAATTAAGTGATAAAAACTCTCGTCACTTCACATAACATTACTGCAAATACATTTTGTAGAGGAAAAAATACATGATGCAAGCAAACTTACAATTGTCTTTGTTTAAGCCAAAACCACCGCATTAAACAATATGGTTCTTCATTGTCGTAACTGCAGCAAGCACAAGAAGAAATGTTCTCCCATTTTTTCCAAGACGGGTGTTCTTTTTCGTCACCGAGTCTGTGTAACGGGAGAGATAGTTGAAGCCTATCATATCGCGGAAACGGGGCATACACGTGTTAGTGACCCTCCGGTTGGCTTGTCTAGTAGAGCGATAGGTTTTTTGAACTAGCGATAGAAAACAGCGAGGTAATCTTTTCCTGCACATCGGTCGGCATATAGCGTGTGATTACTCTGGGTTTGTTTTGGCTCTTGTTGTATATATAGAAGCTTCTGAATAAAATTCTTGTAGTTGCGAGAAAGCGCTGTGTCCTCTCTGTGTCGTTGTTTGTTAGTGCCTGGATTTTTCATATTGAAAACCAACCTCTTGGATTCGCTGCAATAGCACTGCTAAACAGGCGTTGTGCTCTTGATAAACTTTGCCGCCTACCAAAATGTCATCGATGAAATCTTGAACGACATCAGTACTTTGCAGTAGCTTATATATGTAGCGCATTTAATGCAATACTTAAATTTTGACGTCACGCTAGTGGTCCTTGAGTCGCCGTGTGAACTTGGCCGTCCACGCAATACGAAGTTTGCGAAGTATATCGTAACTTGCGCATTGGGCACGTTCCAACCGGCAAGCTACGGAACATGCTTGTCAACGTGGACCGCCATCCTGATGGCAACTTCGCTCGATTCTTTGTGGTGGCTGCAACCAGGTTTATATCGGCTGGACGGCCAAGTTCACACGGCGACTCAAGGACCACTGCCACTCCTAATGGAAGACCTGTGATACAAAGGAGACCACATTGTGTGGTGACGGTGAGCATGTCAGCTGTTTCCTCATCTACTGCCAGCTGTTTACACGCCTGACCAAGGTCAAGCTTGGAGAAAATTGAACAACATGACAGGTTTGCAAATAGTTCTCCGTGCGTCAGCAAGGGTGTTCCATCGATTAATAGGATTTACCATGCTTTAATAACTGCCACAGGTTCTCACTGTGTCATTCGTTTTGACTGCAACAAGAGGCGCCTCCCTCGCGGAACGCCGTATTAGGTGCAAAATTTCTTGTCTGACAAGTCTGTCCAGGGCTTCCTCAGCATTCGGCTGAGAATCTAATGGAATGGGACGAGACTTGAAAAACCTTGCCTGAGAAGTTGGTTGCACTCTCACCCGCACGGTAGTTCCGCTGCACTTTTCCAATACTTGTGCAGAGCGTTCCTGCTGATTTCACCTGATGGATCTTAACTTCAATCGCAAGAACCTTGAAACAGTTCCTGCCAAGCGAACTAACCTCAGCTGGCTTAATAAGGAGTGGGCGCAGTCGACCTTGCCTAGCCTTGTAGTGTACGTGGGTAGTCATGGAGGCAAATACCCGCAGCTCTTGTTGATTGTTAGCGCGAAGTCTCACCTCGGACGGCTCTAACTTGTGTTCTTACGGTCACTGGCGTCGCTTAATCCTCTCATTAATCACGGAGCACTCAGCTCCCGAGTCCACTTCCATATCAGTGAACTGTCCATTGATTTCGATACATACTGCAAAAGCCGGCTCTTCAGGCGATACTTGGAATATTCCGTAAACGTCAGCTGTTCCGCGGATGACGCCAGTCCAGGGTTGATTTTTCCTTTCGTCACTCCTAGGGTTAGAGATTTGGCCGCTAGGGGTCCGGAGTGTGGCAGCACTTTTTTTCGGCTCTGCACTAAGACAGCGAAAAACGCCATTCGCCCAGAACCTCAAACCATTCGCAAAACCCCAAATCCCAAACTATTCACCCAAAGCCCACAAAACTTGGCCCCGTAGTGTCGTCGCGGCGCTAAGGCTCGCATCGCATAGCTCCGCCACCACTCCGATTGTGGCCAGCATGGAAGTTCAAGTGCACGGTACATACATGGACCCACGCCAGCATGACCATCGGGACTGAACCGAAAACCTGAAAGCCTATCCGAACCACCACGAAACCCGAAACACTACCCAGGCAACAAACACCGACTCTGTACTGCGGGAGACACAGAGTCCGTCACGGGAAATGCGGGATACCTATATGCCCCCCGCATTGCACAGCTCCTCGGCCCAGCTGCGCGCACTCCGTACAGCTCCACAAAAGTTAAAGGAAATGCCGCCCCTACGCACAGAAGAATACAAAGTCGCCTTCCACTCCCCGGGAGATCTTGATCTGACGACGCTGCAGTCACGCTAGTTGCTTACCGTTATCATGCAGGCCACTGCGCTGACCGAACCATCTACGCTGCAACTTCGGATTTACCCAGCTAGCATGTGCATAGTGCCTGCGGCGAACTGAGATGATGCCCGCAGTTTAGTACAACTCTAGCAAATGACCTACGAGCAATGTGAGTATGCCATGACGGCATATATTGTGTCGCCGATTGGCTCTGTCAGGAGGGTTATTACGAACGGTTTTCTGAAGGACTGCCCTCAAAAACTCCTAGCAGACTTAATCGCTCACGACCCCCAGAAACCATATTGGACGCTCGAAGAATGGAACTCGCACCATCCATACTTATGACCTTCGGTCGGGCCACCATCCCCTGAAAAAATGTTTACGGCGGAGTACTGCACCTGTGCACGCTCTATCGACCGAAGGTCGAGACCTGTAGAAACTGCTGTGCTGTCGGCCACCGTACGGGTGTCTGCGCCTAACCTCGAACTCACCAGTGCCCCAGATGCCGCTAGTCACACTTGAAGGAGACAACCGCAATATGTGCACCGGTCTGCATCATCTGCCAAGGCCCGCACTTGTCCGGGACCTGAGAACCAAATACCGATGCCCACTTAAGAAAACCCCGCCCACCGAACGCAAATCACGATCCCTGCGACGTGTAGAACAGCAACCGCAACGCAGTGCAGGCACGAAACGCATGGAACCACGTGACGTTCGCCAACGATCAGGACGTTCCAACAGCTCGGACCGACTGACATTGGCTGAGAAGCTCAGGACACCGAAGATTAGCTTAAAACCCGCAAGCCACATCCCGCCTACCCCGAACCCCGGCGATCAGGAGCTACGGGCCCTGCGTGCGGATGTAACTGCCTCGCGACTCTTTTAACACCGGGCACCCTCCTCCTACCCTCCCCAACCTCTCTCCCGAAAACCCATTCTCCCATCCACTGAGGTGTCACCCAACCCCCTCCCCCCCCTCCCCACACACCCGCTTCACTTCCCGCCCCCTTAAAGAAACCAATTTCGGACAAAACCCATGTTTACCAGGAGGACCTCAAGAGCTTGGAAGCCAAATTGGTAGCCCTTGAGACGCGCTTCGAAGCGAAATTCAGAACATTAGCCGAGCAACTACGTACGCGCCTCCAACAACAGAAGGACAAACTCGTTACATACATCGCCCAAACCCTTGAATATAGTTTTACACAATTTGAAACTCGCCTTAAGAGGCTAGAGATAATTACCACCTCGTCACTTGAGGGGTCCCCTATCTCCATCTCCCCCTCTCTCTATCCCCCTGTCCATCTTGCACTATTACCACAACAACCTATCCTAGCCCTCCCACCCGCTCCATGCGGCAGGTCGGGATAATTTCTCTACATACTTCTCATTAATTCAAAGTAGCTACCGTGGCTTTCGTGGCAAGCAAGCGCCGCTGCAACTCCTAATGCCTACCTTCGCTGTCATACTTAAACTCCTTCGGTTACAGGATACACAACACCCAGTGAAACTCCCTAGTTATCATGTGGTACACTCAGACACCACCGATACCTCCGAGTGTTCACGCTCATACACCGCACTATTATCTAACAAGAATGCACAATCACCACCTCCGCGCGCTTTTGGCCCCGCCCTCCCCCCCCCCCCCCATAAAAAAATATTCCTCTTTTTGTATGTTCGTCGCCGGCAGTGTCATTTGCGCAGCGGCGCCTCTCTGGCCACGCATCAGCAACGGCGCCCATTTTTGTATTTTATTTGTTTGTTTTCCTATACTTGTCGTTGCCGCGCTATCCATGACACTCGAAAGAGGCTGGTCCTCCAGCCGAAACGTCGTGAATTAAATCTAGTTGTTTTTCAATTTCTGGTGACTTTATGGTTTGGTTTGGTTTATGGGGTTTAACGTCCCCAAGCGACTAAGGCTATGAGAGACGCCGTAGTGGAGGGCTCCGGAAATTTCGACCACCTGCGGTTCTTTAACGTGCACTGACATCGCACAGTACACGGGCCTCGAATGTCTCCTCCAAAGAAATTCAACCGCCACGGCCGGGATCGAACCCGCGTCTTTCGGGACAGCAGCCGAGCACCATAGCCACTGAGCCACCGCGGCTGCTTCTCTGGTGACTTTATGTTATATTGATCAATCAGCTACCAAGATATCACTTTTAATATTAATATTTAATATTATTTTAAGCTTAGTTAAACTTCGTTCAAAAAAAGCCACCGAGGTGGCCCAGTGGTTACGGCGCTCGGCTGCCGACCCGAAATACATGGGTTCGATCCCTGCCGCTTCGGTTGAATTTAGATGCAGGCGAAATTATAGAGGCTTGTGTACTATGCGATGTCTGTGCTCTTTAAAGAACCCCAGGTGGTTGATATTTCCGGAAGCCTTCAACGGCGTCTCTCATAGCCTGAGTTGTTTTCAAAACATCAAAACACAAGAAGTTTCTTTTCAGATTCAAATACGTTTAATTTGTGGAAAGCGAATGCGTAAATAATAATTGGTTTTTCAGGAAAGGAAATGGCGCAGCATCTGTCTCACATATCTCGGCGGACACCTGAACCGCGCCGTAAGGAAAGGAAGGAAGGTAGGAGGGAAAGAAGAGAGAAAGAGGTGCCGTAGTGGAGGTCTTCGGAGTAATTTCGACAACCTGGGGAACTTTAACGTGCACTGACATCGCACAGCAAACGGGCGCCTCTTGCGTTTCGCCTCCATCGAAAAGCGGCCGCCGCGGTCGGGTTCGAACCCGGGTACTCTGGCTCGGTAGACGAGCGCCTTACGACTGAGCCACCGCGGGGGGCGGAAATGTAAAGCGCTACGGACGATTTAGGATGCGGCTTCATATATGGTTCAAGAAGGCTCGTCGTAACGTCTCTCGCTGCCAAAAAATGCTAAAGCTGCAAGTGTTTTCTCCCGGTCCGAAGCAAAAGTTTTCGTTTGCTGAGTTGCCTGCACTCACTGTAGCAGTATGCACGCATAGACCCAACGGTACAGCGCAGTAACCTCGTGTTTTGAATTATAGTAGGCCGCCGGTGTAACAGCGGAATGCTTCCATGTGGCGAGGATTCCACGGGTACGGGCAGAACTAATACCTCGACGACACGTGGTAGGGCTGTATCGCAGCAGCGTATGCGCGCATGCCAATTGTTGAGGCATACTCACCGTGATCGGACAAAGTGGAGTCTACCGTTCCGTGTGCACCTGGTCTCTGCCCAGAGTCTGCCCAGACATGGTTTGAAAACCACGAGGCTACCCTTCCCACCTGGGAAACGTTTTGCCGGAGTCTCCTAGCCACGTTCCCCAAAGCTGACCGCCGGGAGAAGGCTGAAGCTGCGCTGAATTCACGAAATCAGCGTACGAACGAAAGTGTGTGCATGTACAACGACGACATGGCCCGTCTTTTCAGGCGCACCGACCCCAACATGACAGAGAAGAGGAAGCTGCGTCATCTCATGCGTGGAGTCAAGCAGGAACTGTTTGTGGGCCTCGTGCGCAGCCCACTCCGTACGGTGGCGCAATTTCTTATCGAGGCGACCACGATGGGGATGACGCTGCAGCAACGGGCCCGCCAGTGCAATCGGGACACCAACAGCATGGTGCCTGAAGGCTTTTCGTCGTGTCTCGGCGACAGTGCCGACACCTTGTGCGAACTAATTCGCTCAGTTATCCGGGAGGGACTTCAACGGATCAATCTGCCCCAGGTTACGCTTTCGCCGCTGGCAGCGCTGACGGAAGTCGTCAGGGACGAGGCGCGACAGGTTGCGCAGGCACCTCCTGTCCCCAAAGCGCCACCCCGGTTCGATGACAGACCCACGTACGCATCCGTTGTACGTCGCACGACTGGCTACGGTCCCATTACCCCGACGCCTGGCGTGAGCAACATCGGCACATGTCACGCAATCGTGCCTGGCTGCGGTATTACCCCGACGACTCCCGCGAGTAACATCGGCGCATATTCCGCAACCGTACCTGCTACAGCTGGGCCACGCCCTCGGAAGTCGGATTTGTGGTGCACACCGGACCGCAGGCCTCTCTGCTACCACTGTCGGGAGTCCGGTCATCTCCACCGAGCATGTCCGTACCGCCAAGCGGGCCTTCGCGGTTTCCATCCCGACGCACCTTGTCTTCAGAACGGCGAACTACCGCACGAGATTGCGCGGCATCTCAGGGCGCGCCAGAGCCTTGTCTACTCTGCAAGGCGTGAGACCCGTTCGCCTTCGCCTCTCCGTTATCGTGCTTCCAGCCCTGGCCACCAGAGTAGCTCTGATGGCCGTCGGTTGCCGAGTACGCGCCTGGAAAACTAAAGCCCCAACTCCAAGGACCCTTCCTAGGCGTACGCGCTCAGCGTCGGCGCTCTTGGCGTACGCTAGAACCGGTCTGCGCATGCGCACTGCTGGAGACGCCAGCGAACCTCGGCGAGGCGCCGATATCTGTCACTGCTAGATATCTGCGCCAGCGCCAGCGCTATAGCGCGAGCGCCGGAAGCTGCTCACCGTCACGTCTCTCATACACCAATGGAAGGACGCGGTTCTCGGGACATCCGGTGCGGCTTTTCGCGCGCTTTTCAATTGCTGTCTACATTTTTGCTTGGTGCCGAGGCTGTTCGCGCCATGTCGCAAATTAAAATAATAAATGAAAGTCTGATCGCCGCAGTAGAAAGGCGGCCGTCGCTCTGGCAGGCGAGCCATAAAAGCCATAAAAATAAGTTAATAAAGGCAGCATTGTGGCTTGAAGTGGCAGCGGAGATTCTGCCAAGCCTGCCAAGCACAGGTAAGCCGATATCTTGCTTGTGACGAGTGCTGATTGAGTGAAATGTGCTCGAAAACGCTTGTGGCAGTCAGACTGTTTTGGCCAGCATCTGCCTGTAAGGTCTGGCAACCACACAGCAGCGTGAGCACAAGCGCGAGCAGCGTGCGGCAGCGCTAGCCAGCGCCTAGTACCATGGAGATGCGTACTGCTGCCAGCGCCTGTCGTTGCGCGGCGCCAAGAGCGCCGACGCTGAGCGCGTACGCACAGGAAGTGTCGTTGGAGTTGGGGCTTAACACCCGCATCCTCTGGAGGCAAGGCCGCTGCTGTCGGGAAAATTGAAGATCCTCCGCCGCCGATATACCGAAACGCTGATTTCTCACATCATCAGTCGATCACACATCATCAGTCGATTTCTCACATCATCCGTCATCAGTCGATGTGCGGCAGCTAGTGGAGGAGCATGGCTCCCAAGCGGAGCAGCCGCAAGAGCCGTAACAAACACAGGCAGTCGTCATCTCCGTCGACAGGTGGAGCTGTCGGCGTGGCGGCGTCGAGCGCTTCTCCGTCATCAGTCGATGTGCGGCAGCTAGTGGAGGAGCATGGCTCCCAAGCGGAGCAGCCGCAAGAGCCGTAACAAACACAGGCAGTCGTCATCTCCGTCGACAGGTGGAGCTGTCGGCGTGGCGGCGTCGAGCGCTGCTCCGTCGTCAGTCGATGTGCGGCACCTAGTGGAGGAGCATAGCTCCCAAGCGGTGTAGCCGTAACAAACATAGACAGTCGTTGGCAGTCGAAGTAGCGCATAGCGTACTTTAGGCTGCCAAATTGCCCCACAGTTTTTTTAATCGCGGTGGGACTGACCTACTCGACAGGCCGAAAGTGTTTAACTTTTCACATGCAACTTATATAGCCAGTCGTACCATTTGAATGGGTCATGAGGGTTTACTACGAGATGGAGTCATCTCATGCGACGACGAACATGACATCTGTGGCGGCTAAGTAAAGACGCTGCAAAAATTAATGATTGAAGTAGGCTACTGCTTGCTCAGTTAAACCATTCGGGGAGAGCCGTGCTTGGTCTTAGCAATGCGAAATTCGGTAAGTCAGCACACCGGAGGGATTTTTTCAACAAAAAAATTACTTTTCCAAAAAGAAACCTACTTAAACCGAGTACACGTGCGAAAGCAAGAGTTCATCATTCGCCCCTTCTTTCTGGCGTCTGCATGTGCACGCAACCGCGTCTATTCCTCTTCACTATCATCTCTCCACTCGGTGGCACGGCCACGACGCCTTCCTCCCATTGGCTGCAGCTGGAGCGACGCTCCTCCGAAATTTCCCGAGCTTCCACCCATTCTCTGGAGCTCGAGCGACGCTCCTCCGAACTAATCCGAGCTTACCCGAGTTACTGTGATCACAAAAGACAAGATTCTTGCTTGTGGTTGGTACGTCTGTAGTAATGCTTTTGCACTAAAGAAAACGTTTAAGAACTCATCTGCACTCCCTGATCTGCACACACAAGGGCCTACGATTCGAAGAGATGCGTCAGGCCCTTCCACCGTATAGAGCTTGCCCTTTAGAACAGTTTGAGGATTGAAATTTTTCTAAAATAAAATTTTCAATTGTTTATATGTATATCGTCGTGTACTGATGAGTGCAGTCCGAAGAGCAGGAAGACGGCGAAAATGGCTTCTAAGCAGAACTCTCATTTCGGCTGACTTGCGCCCGCAAAGAACTGAATTAGTCGGTGGCGGCGTAGCAACAAGCGTGCTCAGTGGTCCTCTAACTGAATGCCCGCCGCTCACGGCAGTGCTGAATTCAATGCTGATAGCGAACTTTCGAGATAAAGCGTGCAAAGGTACTAGAACATTCGGGAACAACGTAAAAACAGCTCCGCCTGGATGCGACTAATCGAGGTAAATCTGGTCGCTTCTTGCATCACAAAGTGACAAAGTGGCGCACTGGCAGCTTTGAAGAGTGAACAAATACTACAATGATTCGCGTCACTATACATGTAAGCTGAGTAAAAATTTGTGCATTAAAAATTTCTTTTCAAGTTTAAATACATTTACTTTGCCAAAGCGAATATCTAGAGCGCAACGGATTTTTAGGATGCGGCTTCAACGGCGGTTCAGGAAACCTCCCATTAACGCTTCTCGCCATAAAAGAACGCTAAAGCTGCGAGTCTTTTCTCCCGGTCGAAAGAAAAAGTTTTGTGGGGCGAGTTGCCTGGCACTCACTGTAGTAGTATGCACGCATAGACCCAACGGTACAGCGCTGTAACCTCGTATTTTGAATGATAGTAGGCCGCCGCTGTAACAGTGGAATGCTTCCATGTGGCGAGGATTCCACGGGTACGGGCAGAACTAATACCTCGACGACACGTGGTAGGGCTGTATCGCAGCAGCGTATGCGCGCATGCCAATCGTTGAGGCATACTCGCCCTGATCGGACAAAGTGGAGCCTACCGTTCCGTGCGCACCTGGTCTCTGCCTCCGCCACTATATAGCCAGCGCAGAACAGGGCACATCTGGGTCGCCACCGCCATGGACCGGGCACCCTCACTGTGGCTCTCCTGTCGCAGCCACGACCGGCGCCCCTCGGCGCTGGTTGTCAACCTGGGCTGCATTCACGCAATGTCCGACCGATAGCGATACTCGCGTATGCTACCTGCCAGATTCCGGCAGCGAGGCCTAGGACACTCGCCCAGGAAACTGGTTACCTGCCCTAGGTGAAGTAGTCTAATTTATACGTGCCCCGAATATTGAACATGATGCCGGTCACGTTGACGCTGTGTAGGGTAGTCTGAGCGATCCCACGGGTGTTGTCATTGGTGGGAACAGCCGGGGATTTCAGTGAAATTCCCCTACCCTCCGCCGCCGCCGCGGTGGCTCCGTGGTTATGGTGCTCGGCTGCTGGCCCGAAAGACGCGGATTCGATCTCGGCTGCGGCGGCTGAATTTCTTTGGAGGAGAAATTCTAGAGGCCCGTGTACTGTGCGATGTCAGTGCACGTTAAAGAACCCCAGGTGGTCGAAATTTCCGGAGCCCTCCACTACGGCGTCTCTCATAGCCTTAGTCGCTTTGGGACGTTAAAACCCATAAACCAAACCAAACCCTACCCTCCATTCCACTCCTTCCACAAAGGTAGATTGGAGGATGTGGCGGAGGACAAGGGGCAGGCAAGTGACCTAGGTCCAAGATTCTCGGACGACAATTTTAAATGTGAGGCAACCGCAAAACATTCTAAGGTTCTGTTATGGAAATATTCTAAGTAATCCTCTTTTCTTACGATGCGTAGCAAAAATATTTCTTAAAAAGTTTGTCCTTCGCTCGTATCGAGTAGTTAACTCTGCCATAGGAAAGTTTTCTATGGCCAACAGGGAACATTTTTAACGGTAGCAGAAACGTTAATAACAAAAAAAAATGCAAACCGTTGATGATTGATTTACGGATATATTGATTGTTATAGTGAAATCTTACGAAATATGAAAAGGCTGCGTTCATAATTTATTTCCCGTTGAAAAATGCGCTCGTCCCCAATTTCTGGGTCCTGAGGTATGGTAAAAATGCATTCATATGGGCTGATAACAATGCATAGTAACATGAGGATACAGAGCTCCATGAGAGAAGACAGGGAAAAGAGAGAGGTGCATAACACCATGAAATTATACATATCAACATGAAAAAAATTTTAACAGTGAAAAGAAACAAGATAGATGGGGATAAAAACAGTGTAAAGGGCGGTAAAAAAAGCAAATAAAAAATTCTAAATCAAAATAATGTAAAGAGCAGCGAACAGGTTAAAAGTATAGATGTAACCATCCAAAAAGGATAGTCCATCCCTAGAAAGGTGAACAGAAGGAATTTGTTTTTTCTTAGGTCTATAAAAAAGGCCTCAGTTATTTTTTTCTCGGTCTTGTCCTGAGCCTTAGCTAGAAACTTAGTTTCATTAAAATTGGGCTGGTAGTTTTGGCAACTGCTGCAGTGTAACGGAAGGTTACCTCCAGACTTGTTCTTCAGGGTGGCGTTGTGCTTGCGGGCGTGCTCTTTGAAACATTTCGCGGTTTGCCCCACATACACTTTGCCGCACGTCAAGGGAATCTCGTACACAACATTGGCAGTGCTTCGGAGCAATAGCGCAAACAGGAAAAGGGACTAAGAGCGAGTAGACACACACAGCGCTAACTTCCAACAACTTTATTAGAAACACAAGCGCAAGAATCTATACATGCATTTTTGCTGTGTCATCCAAAAGCATGCGCAAATTCACTGCGATTGTGGGTAAGTACTTTCTTTATTTCAGAGTCTGACAGAAGGAGTGCTTACACAGGCACTTCTCAATCTGGCTATCTTTTCTGCTTCAATAATTTCACGAGTGCGCTTGTCCTTATACTTTTCGCAACTAAAAAACACTTGTCTAGTAACGGCTTGCACTTTACACATACGTTGCAATGTTTCACGAGTTCTCCATAATTTTCGTTTTTATTACTTACATTGCGATCATGCTCACGGAGGCGGTCATTCAGGCAGCGACCAGTTTGACCGACATACTGTCGTCCACATGAGAGTGGTATCTGGTACACCAGGCCTACCTTCCATTCTAAAAACCGAATTTGATGTTTCTTTGTGCATTCCTTGGCCAAAGGACGAACAACTTTGTTTACCTTGCATAGGCTGTTTAACTTTTCAGGGGCAGAAAAAACAACTGACACATCTATCCTATTTGAAATGCTCTTAAGATTGTGAGAGATGGCATGCAAGTATGGGATAACTGCCACTTTTTTCTTCTGTATTTCTAAGGGCACATGCGCACAAGGATGCAGCTGAGTGTTCAGCTTCCTGCGTAAACTTTCCGCTACTGAAATCTGAAGGTGACCACGGTAGCCAGCGTGCGATAGTCTACTGCACTGTTGTTGCAAACTTTCATACATCAAATGCGGACAGGATTTTCGGAGGGCATTTTAAAGGCACAGATTCGCTATCGCTCTTTTGACCAGTTTAGAGTGGGCAGATTTGAAGGGCAGGAGAGGCTTCCTATTGCGAGGTTCATAGGCCCAGCAAGTATGACCTGGGTGAAAGATGATGCTGAAAAAGAAAACGTTGACGATTTCCTGAATTTTATTGACAGTGACCGTGATTCCTTTGAATCCAAGGCTTTTAACATACTACCTATGCTGAGACAAAGCTTTAAAGCGCTTGTTCTATCTTTCGAACTGCCTTCTAATCGCAAGCTTACATTTCTTGACATATTCCTATTTGGTAGGCTGTGCGCTGATAAGACGTTCATAGGAAAAAAGGGGTTGAGACGACAGGAAAGAAGCGCAACTTTCAACTTTAATGACGACATAAGAAGCCAGGCGCACTTATATATCCGCTGATATACAGAGACGGGCTGCGTGAAGGAGCGTGAACCCAACAACCAATCAAAAGAAAGAGCAATAAGGCATATTTAAGTGAGATTGTAACAAACCCAAGAATGTGAATATATTAACACGTGCCGAGGTATGGTAAAAAAGCATTCATATGGGCTTACAACAATGCATAACAACATGAGAATGCAGAACTGCATGAAAGAAGACAGCGAAAAGAAAAGGAAGTGCATAACACCATCAAACAATCTGCATAACAACATGAAAAAAATTTTAACAATGAAAAGAAACCAGAGAGATGGAGATAAAAACTGTCTAAAAGAAATACTAAAAGAAATTCTAAAAGGAAACTAAAATACAGAGCAGCGAACGGGTTAAGAGTCTAGATGTGACCATCCTAAAAGGATAGTTCATTTCTAGACAGGTGAATAGAAGGCTTGCTAACGCACTTGTCTTTTCTTTGGTCAATAAAAAAGGCCTCAATTACTTCTCTCTCGGTCTTGTCCTGAGCCTTAGCTGGAAACAGTTTCATTAAAATTGGGGTAGCAGTTTTGGCAACTGGTGCAGTGTAACAGAAGGTTACCTCCAGATTTGTTCTTCAGGGGGACGTTGTGCTTGCGGGCGTGCTCATTGAAACATTTCCCGGTTTGCCCCACATACACAAGAGAATCTCATACACAACATCGGCAGTGCATTGTGTGTACACGGTTTGATGCTTGATACTACAGGCCTTCTTAACACGCTTCTTGGTCACCACCGGACATAATTTCGCCAGTTTGCAGGGAGCCGAAAAGACCAGCTTAACCCCGTGACGAGACGCAACTTTCTTCAAACTGTGTGAAAGACCGTGCAGAAAAGGCATAGCCTGGACTGGTTTCTGTTCTGTCTCGCGTTTAGCGTTGTCCGATTTTTTAATTTTTTGCGAAAGGTTTTACGACAAGATGGTGACCAGATGTGCTGGGTAACCTGCAGACGAAATTCTCTCAATATGACATTAGAAGCTTTCACCTACTTGTGGGCGCATGATTTTTCTAATTCGGGTTTCATGCAAAGAGATACCATACGTCACGCTTTACCAGCTGGGAGTCGTCGCTATCATAGGGCAAAAGTGTCTTCTTTGAGCGAGGCTGATAAGTCCAACACACATGCGCATTTTTAAAAATAAGCTATAGGTCAAGAAATAGCAGTCGATCATGATCTGCAGGTTTATGCTTGAATTCCAGCCCCGTCGATAAAGAACCAAAAGTAGTGAGAGTTTGGTTTAAAAGTTTATATGTGGCACATTGTGTAGGTACGTTAAAGGGACACTGAGGAGAAATTGAAGTTGGCTTGTATCGACAGAATACCACCTCCTGATTACAAAAACGCCACTCATGCTGACAACAAAGCTCTTGTAACGTAGAAAAGAGCAAGAACAAAAATACAGGTATCGCCGCCACAGGCCAAACTCGCAAGTACAAGCGTGATGACATCATAGAACAAAACAGTGTTGCTAGAACGAATGGTTCTAGCAACACCAGGAACCGAGAAACCATGCATCACTGAGGCGCAGCCAATGCATGCGCAAATCTCCTTGACGTCGCCAGATGGCGCCACATGCCCGGCTGCTACGCGCGCTCCTGAAGCATCGGGACAAATCAGCGCCTGTTTTCCGGCGGTAGGCGGGCTCCCGGTATTCCGCTAGCGGTAACAAGGTACACGGTCTGCTAAAGGTGTCTATTTGCGAGAACTTCGTTGACGACTTCGAGAACGAGATCCATCGTAACGCTGGCAAAACGCCAGTGCAAACGTAATTGAAGCGACTGTAGCGACGGCCGCAATAGCCGAGAAATGCCTTCAACGTGCGGCCGGCGGTAGCTTTCTTTTCGGCTGCTGCTAGGCCGCACTGCTGGCAGCCAGAAATCACGGAGTCTGCGTTACGTCATGTGCGCGTCATGTTTCACGTCTCTTAGTCCTCTGTCGTCATAGACGAATCCCAAGTTTGAATCAGAGCGGCGGGAAAAACTTTTTCAACTTCGAATCCAAATTTCTTAGAAATAAATGCATGTTTCGCTGCCGGCCAAGTGGCAACAAAGCCATGACATGCCGAACTATCGGATTTTACTATAAAAAAATATTAATAGTGCTCTCCTCAGTGTCCCTTTAAGAAGGATAAGGTAGTCCTCGCCGTATCTGAAAATACTTGCTATTCCTGTATCCTTCAAGCTTCATGTTAAGAAGGCCTGTAATATCAAGCATCAAACAGTGTACACACAATGCACTGCCAATGATGTGTACGAGATTCCCTTGACGTGCGGCAAAGTGTATATGGGGCAAACCGCGAAATGTTTCAGTGAGCAGGCCCGCAAGCACAACGCCACCCTGAAGAACAAGTCTGAAGGCAACCTTCCGTTACACTGCAGCGGTTGCCAAAACTACCAGCCCAATTTTAATGAAACCAAGTTTTTAGCTAAGGCTCAGGACAAGACCGAGAAAAAAATAACTGAGGCCTTTTTTATTGGCCTAATAAAAAACAAGTGCCTTCTATTCACCTTTCTAGGGCTGAACTATCCTTTTTGGGTGGTTACATCTATAGTTTTAACCCGTTCGCTGCTCTGTATTTTGTTAACTTTTTAGAAGTTTTAATCTGCTTTTTTACCGCCCTTTACACTGTTTCTATCCCCATCTCTCTTGTTTCTTTTCATTGTTAAACATTTTTTCATGTTGTTATGTATATTTTCATGGTGTTTTTCACGGTGTCAGCCCATATGAATGCTTTTTCACCACATCTCGGCACCCAGAAATTGTGGGCAACCGAATTTTTCAACGGTAAATAAATTATGAACGCAGCCTTTCCATATTTCGTAAGGTTTCACTATCCAAGTCAATATATCCGAAGATCTATCCTCAATGGGTTTGCATTTTTCAGTTATCAATGTTTCTGCTAGCGTTAAAAACGTTCCCCGTTGGCCATGGAAAAGTTTTCTGTGGCAGTGTTAACTACTCGTTACGAGCGATGGACGAACTTTATATCGAAGATTTTCCTATGCATGGGAAGAATGCACCAATACCTACAATATTTCTGTAACAGAACTTTACGATATTTTTCGGTTGCCTCACAATTAAAATTGATGTCCGAGAATCTTGAACCTAGATTGCATGCCTGCCCCTCGTCCTCCTCCCCAACCTCCAATCTACCCTTGTGGAGGGAGTGAAATGGAGGGTAGGGGAATTCCCCTGAAATCCCCGGCTGTTCCCACCAATGACAACACCCGTGGGATCGCTCAGACTACCCTACTCAGCGTCAACGTGACCGGCATTATGTTCAATATTCGGGGCACATATAAATTACATTACTTAACCTAGGCAGGCAACCAGTTTCCAGGGCGAGTGTCCTAGGCCTCGCTGCTGGATTCTGGCAGGTAGCATACGCGAGTATCGCTATCGGTCGGACATTGCATGTATGCAGCCCAGGTTGACAACCAGCGCCGAGGGGCGCCGGTCGTGGCTGCGACAGGAGCGCCACAGTGAGGGTGCCCGGTTCATGGCGGTGGCGACCCAGATGTGCCCTGGTCTGCTCTGCCTATATATAGTGGCGGAGGCAGATACCAGGTGCACACAGAACGGTAGACTCCACTTTGTCCGATCAGGGTGAGTATGCCTCAACGATTGGCATGCGTGCATACGCTGCTGCGATACAGCCCTACCACGTGTCGTCGAAGTATTAGTTCTGCCCGTACCCGTGGAATACTCGCCACATGGAAGCATTCCACTGTTACAGCGGCGGCCTACTACCATTCAAAACACGAGGTTACAGCGCTGTACCGTTGGGTCTATGCGTGCATACTACTAGAGTGAGTGGCAGGCAACTCGCCCAACAAAACTTTTTCTTCCGACCGGGAGAAAAGACTTGCAGCTTTAGCATTCTTTTATGGCAAGAAGCACTAATGGGATGTTTCCTGAACCAGCGTTGAAGCTGCATCCTATACAATCCGTTGCGCTCTAGATATTCGCTTTGGCAAAATAAGTGTATTTAAACTTGAAAAGAAATTTTTAATGCACAAATTTTAACTCAGTTTACATGTATAGTAACGCGAATCATTGTGGTATTTGTTCACTCTTCAAAGCTGCCGGCGGGCCAATTTGTCATTTTGTAATGCAAGGTGCGGCCAGATTTATCTCGATTCACCGCATCCATGCGGAGATGCTTTTACGTTGTTCCCGAATGTTCTAGTACCTTTTCACGCTTTATCTCGAAAGTTCGCTATTAGCATTAAATTCAGCACAGCCGAGAGCGGCGGGCATTCGGTTCGACGACCACCGAGCACGCTTGTTGCTGCGCCGCCGCCGACTCATTCAGTTCTTTGCACGCGCAAGTCAGCCCAAATAGAGAGTTTTGTTCAGAAGCCATTTTCGCCGTCTTCCTGCTCTCCGGACTGTACTCACCAGTACATGACAACATACATATAAACAATTGAAAATTTCAGCTTTAAAATTTTTATTTTAGCAAAATTTCAGTCCTCAAGCTTTTCTAAAGGGCAAGCTCTATACGGTGGAAGGGCCCGACGCATCTCTTCGAATCGTAGCCCCTTGTGTGTGCAGAGCAGGGAGTACAGATGAGTTCTTGAACGTTTTCTTTAGAGCAAAAGCATTACTACAGACGTACCAACCGCAAGCAAGAATCTTGTCTTTTGTGATCAGAGTAACTCGGGTAAGCTCGGGTTAGTTCGTAGGAGCGTCGCTCGAGCTCCAGAGAACGGGTGGAAGCTCGGGAAAGTTCGCAGAAGTGTCGCTCCACCTGCAACCAATGGGAGGAAGGCGTCGTGGCTGTGCCACCGAGTGGAGAGATGATAGTGAAGAGCAAAAAACGCGGTTGCGTGCACATGCAGACGCCAGAAAGAAGGGGCGAAGAATGAACACATGCTTTCGCGCGTCTACTCAGTTTAACTAGGTTTTCTGCTTGGGAAACTAACTTTTTTTTTTTTTGAAAATATCCCTCCGGTGTGCTGATTTACCCAATTTCGCACTGCTAGGACCAAGCACGGCTCTCCCCGAATGGTTTAACTGAGCAAGCAGTAGCCTACTTTAATCATCAATTTTTGCAGCGTCTTTACTTGACCGCCAGAGATCTCATGGTCGTCGTTGCATGAGATGACGTCATCTCGTAGTAAACCCTCATGACCCATTCAAATGGTACGACTGGCTAAATAAGTTGCATGTGAAAAGTTAAACACTTTAGGCCTGTCCAGTAGGTCAGTCCCATCGCGATTTAAAAAATCTATGGGGCAGTTTGGCAGCCTAAAGTGCGCTAGGCGCTACTTCGACTGCCAACGACTATCTATGTTTGTTACGGCTGCACCGCTAGGGGGCCATGCTCCTCCACTAGCTGCCGCCCATCGAATGACGACGGAGCAGCGCTCGACGCCGCAGCGCCGACAGTTCCACCTGTCGACCAAGATGACGTCGCCTTTTGGCAGCTGCACTGGTCGATGAGGTTCGCGCACAATGCTTACAATACACACACCTGGCAGGTCGCCCCCGACCCGTCGCCCCAAAACTTCCGACAGACAAACAAGCAAACATCCAACGACTAAATGCGAGAGTGCCCCCTATAAGTGCTGTTGCGCCGAAAAAAAATAATTATCACGTAGGACATCTCAACTAATAGCATTAGATGCACACGTTTCTTCTTTCATGGCAGTGTACACTCTCTCTTGTCAGCGTACTATCTTCTACGGCTGAAGCATTAAACCAAATCTCCAATGGGACTGGGCACTCAGCCCGCATCTATGTCTGAATGAGGATGAGGTGGGTGAATGTTGGAGGGGACACAAGGGGAAGCATGGGCATAATTTCAAGTATACAGATGGGCAGGTGCTACAGTCAGTATCTGACACGCTGCAGACAGAAACGTCTGTATCCCACGCGTTGCACTTGATCTAGTTTATATGTATTAAGGCGAAAGGCTTTAATGCCTCATCGTTGCCGACAGAAGGCTGTCAGCAGAAGCTTGTCAGCGTCAGCAGAGGTGTCACGCTTTTGACGGGTGTCCACCGAGATATGTGAGACAGCTACTGCTTAATTTCCTTTCCTCAAATACAATTTTCTTTTTCTTAATTATGGCCCTCTTTCTCTTTCTTCTTTCACTCCCGCTTCCTCCCTTCCTGTACGGTGCGGTTCCGGTGTCCACCGAGATGACAGATTGGATTGGATTGGATTGTAAAACGTTTATTGCGTTGGGAGCAGGTTGCGTAGACACGTACTATGTAGATGGCCGGTAGCCCATGGCTAGCGGCGACCTCATTGGCCCGCTCGATTGGCCGTATTTGAATCGTGGGGTCCGAGCTGACCAGCACGACCTCCCACCGCTCGGGAGAAGGAAGCTGTTTCAACTCCGTCGGACGCGGATCATTTGCGCAGTTCCACAGAATGTGGTCGTATGTGGCCCTTTCACCACATTTATGGCAGTTTGGGTCGTACTGGCCAGGGTACATTAGGGCAAGCACTGCCAGATTCAGCAGGGGGCGTGTTTGGAGACGGCGCCAAGTAACTTCCTGCGCTTTTGATAACGATTTGTTGGGAGGGGGATATGCGCAACTCTCCAGCCTAAAGTGATGGGTGATGTCGTGAAATGAGATTAACCCGTCCCTCGTGAAATTCGAGTCAGAGGGCGAGCTCACTGCCCTGTCGACGAAACTGCGGGCTTGCGCGTGAGCCGCCTCGTTCGCCGGATTAGATGAGTGGGCAGGGACCCCAGATCTATTCAACTTCTCTAATCGGAAGGGGGGTGTTTTGAAGGATGCGGAGTGAGGTAGATGTGATGCGGCCCCTCGCGAAATTGCGATTGGCTGTTTTGGAGTCGCTGAATATAATATCAGCACGCGTGTTCGCTATAGCTAAGGCTATTGCCGCTTCCTCCGCCGTCTCGGAGGAGGTGGTTTCTACCGACGCGGCCACCAATGGGGCGCCGTTCCCGTTCACCGCGACCAATGCAAACGCTTTTCTCGGGGTTTGTCGGTATTCCGCTGTGTCCACGTACGCCACGTTGTCGTGTCGGCTGTATTTGGTGTGTAGTGCGCGAGCCCTCGCTGTGCGTCGGCCTTTGTGGTGCGCGGGGGCCATGTTCTTGGGTAGGGGTTTAATCAAAAGAGCTTTCTTGATGTACATGGGTAACTGCGTTTTCGAGTCCCTCTCTGGGAGCTGTTCGCATATCTTTAGTCTGTATAGGATGGCCCTTCCCGCGCTCGTACGAGTGAGTCGTCCGCTAACGAGGTGCGCCGCGCACAGCTCCGAGAGAGTGTTGTGAATCCCAAGGGCCAGCAACCTTTCCGTGGATGTAGTGTGCGGGAGCCCAAGGGCCGCCTTGTATGCCTGCCGGATTGTAGCTTCGACCTTGTTTCTTTCCTCCAGCTGCTGTTGCAGGTAAGGGAGGGAGTAGACGATCCTGCTCAGCACGAAAGCCTGCACAAGTCGACAAAAATCTTTCTCTTCCATGCCTCGTTTTCTGCTGGTCAGCCACACAGTCTGATTGGCCGTGGCAGTGAGTGTGTTTATTGTTTCGTAGTTTTTGCGATTGTCCTCTATGTACATGCCCAGTATACGTATGGTTTTGACCTCCTTGACCGGAAGTCCTTGCACATATACATTAAGAATGGTCGGCGGGGTCAGGTTTGCGTTTCTACCGCGTGGTTTGGCCCTAACAACCAGCAGTTGCGACTCCGAGTGCGAGCATTCAAGGCCCGCTCCCGACGCATAGGTTTAAATTATGTCACCTACTCGCTGCAGGGTATCTTCTATTTGGCCGCCATTCCCAGTGGTTACCCACAGGGTGATGTCGTCCGCGTATAAGATGCGCTGCAGCCCCGACAAGGCGGCGATTTTTGGGGGTAGTGTATTGAGTGTAAGGTTAAAGGGGAAAGGCGAGAGCACCGAGCCTTGTGGTGTGCCTCGGCTGCCAAGAGGAATGGGCTCCGACTTGAGGCCACGTAATGCAAGCTCTGCGATCCGCTCAGATAGGAAAAATCGTACTTAATTGAATGTCCGTTCTCCCGGGTCTATTTGAGAGAGGTTCGTGAGGATGGCTTAATGCGAGACGTTCTCGAAGGCCTTGTTCAGGTCTAGCCCGAGCACTGCCTTCGTCCCGGTTCCGCGTGGAGGGTCGAGCACGTCCTTCGTAAGCTGAAGCATAACGTCCTGCGTGGATAAGCTAGTCCTAAAGCCAATCATTGTGGGAGGAAGTAGGTCGCGCTCAAAAAGCGTTGCTTTCAAAGGGCAAGGCATCGCGCAGCACGGATGCTGGCGTTCCTCGGACTCCGTGGCAGCGCTACAACACGCTGCCGCGTTCCACTCCTAAAGACAAATTAAGCTTAAGCGTCATTAATTAGCAGTTAAATAGTATTTAGTCAATAATCAGTAATTAGCAGTTAATTAGTAATTATGTGTGACTTAATTATGTGTGACTTCATCCAGTGCCAAAAAGCCAGTCAAAGTGGTGCGGAAAACGCTTTCGCCTCTACGTACTTTAGACACTCAAAGTGCCGCCTGAATTTTCATTAAGAAAGCCTCTTACCTCCTGCCGCTAGGCGCTGAGCGCACAAGGTTTAAGACGAGGCCGTGATTACCGTGTGCTGCTAGACTTCCGCTAAGTTTTCAATGTCCTTGGTGCAGAACCTAATACGCTTTGCAGCAAAGCTCTATATGCGGGCACACAAAACAGCCATGCGTCACTCAACAAGCTGTTGCAAGCTCAGAGAATCGCACGGGCAATGCTGTATCGATAATAATACTGATAACTAATTATAAGACCAGTCATTAAAGGAAACGGGTGACTAATAAGCTCAGCAGCAAGGGCATGGCGAACAGAGAAGTTAAGAAACACAGCAGATAACAGAGTTTGCTCATCCCGTCAATCAGTGCTGTGCACTTGGCGCCTACACTGAACATTAAGCCGTCGGTCTGTCAAAACTTAAATCTCAACGTGAGCGACGTTGAAAGTTGCAGAAGTTAAACCGCAGTACAACAGGAAGTACAAACATTTTTTACATTGTGTTTTAGTGTGGTTTAACTTCTGTTATTGTCAACCTCACCTGCTTTCACATTTAAGTTTTGGCGGAATGAAAGCTTTATGTTCAGTGTAGGTGCAAAGTAAGTATTGACGGTCCTGTCGAGCAAACCGATTAGCCGTGCGAAAGCAGGCGTTCATTCTTCAATTGGAGAGGTTACTTGAGCTCCGCCTTAAGGGTACGACGCGACAGCTTAAAGGTGCACTGAAGAGGAATCTGAACTTGTCTTTTTGCCGCGGGAACTCGATCTACACGTTCCCAGCATTCTTAGAAACTGCGACTTATTGCCCTGTATGGCCGATTTCCCAAATTAAATCGAATTAACGGCCGGCTCCCGCCCTTTTTTTTTAATTCTGCCTCGTACGGTGGGCGGAGTCGACCAACGCGTGGAGTGCCTTTCACCCAGTCCCGTGGCGGCTTGCTGCTCTGCCATCGGCGGAGTAATACGTAGTAGTCCGTAGTAGCAAATAGTCCGCGCATATTTTTATTTCTGCAGGCTTATTTTGCGGTTATATTATCTGCGAATGAAACTATTTATTCATGGAAACCTAAAAAACAAAATAAAGCGAAAGCAAAGCCTCCACGGAGCTGGCTGAAAGGAACTTCACGCGTTGGTCGACTCCGCCCATCGTACGAGGCAGAATTTAAAGAAAAGGGCGGGAGCCGGACGTTAATTCGATTTAATTAGGGAAATCGGCCATACAGGGCAATAAGTTGCAGTTTCTAAGAATGCTAGGAACGTGTAGATCGAGTTCCCGTGGCAAAAAGACAAGTTCAGAATCCTCTTCAGTGCACCTTTAAGGGTGTTAGTGCCCATATATGCAGAATTGCTCATTCTCTCTTTAACATTCATATATCGCGGCGAGTCCTCATACCACTACCTCTGCACTGGCAGGTGGCTGTTTCTATGACAGCCACCGGCAGGGGCAGTGCGGCCAACGTTGCTCGTCCCGAGCAACCTTTCGCGCAAAAGACAAGATGAGAATATTCTTGCTTGGTGTTGGTATATGTGGAGCAGTGCTTTCGCACTAAAACTATTCTTTTTTTTTAGTTTCTAATGCGAGACGCGATTGCGACGACACTTCGAACTGGGAAGCAAACGGTGAGAACGGAACAAAAGAACGCTGAGAAGGACGTCGAGAGATCAACCGAACAAGGAGCAGTTTGTGTCCCGGATCAGATTGGAGCCTGAAAGGAGCACTGAAAGGCTGCTGCGAATTTCGCAATGTCCGCCACGGCTTTGTTGCAGTCGCTTACGTACAGGTTGCCGCCGGCCATTCTGGCGCAGCTGAGGACACAGACGGTGACGAAGAAGAGCTCCTCTTCGGTGAAATCTTGCGAGAGTGAAAATCGGCATGGCAGTGAGGGGAGTTCCATTCCAGAAAACATGTCCAATACTCTTGGACAATAAGTATGAATACTAAAATAATTTAAGGTATTGTTATGGAAATATCTAACATAATGGTCGATTCTTCCGATGTGTATAGCAAAACCTTTCTTCTACAGTGCTTCCATCACTCACATCGAGTGGTTAAGACTCCCACAGAAAAACAATGGGGAATGCTTTTGACGAAGGCAAAAACGTTATTAGCAATAAAATTCAAGCCTGCCGAAGCCCCACTCCCCGTTATGCTTAGAAACATGAAGAGGCACCCGGCGAACGCGGTAGCCGCATTTCCGTACCGACGAAAGCTGCACGTCCTGGTAGTCAATATACTAGATCAGTTAAAACTTTGTAGATATTTTAATCGTAATAGTGAAATGTTATAATATATGAAAAAAATGTGTTCATAAACAGCAGGGGCAGCTTTTTGTAATCATTATAAACGTTCCCCGTTGATTTTCTACTCTATGCTAGCTATGGATATTTGAAAAAATCTATTCACTACGCCCTACTACCCTACACAATGTCAAGGTGACCGGAATGATGTTGAATATTCGTGGCACGTATAAATTACATTACTTAACCTAGGGCAGGTAACCAGTTTCCTGGGCGAGTGTCCTAGGCCTCGCTGCCGGATTCTGGCAGGTAGCATACGCGAGTATCGCTATCGGTCGGACATTGCGTGTATACAGCCCAAGTTGGCAACCAGCGCCGAGGGGCGCCGGTCGTGGCTGCGACAGGAGAACCACATTGAGGGTGCCCGGTCCATGGCGGTGGCGACCCAGATGTGCCCTGTTCTGCGCTGCCTATATATAGTGGCGGAGGCACAGACCAGGTGCGCACGGAACGGTAGATTCCACTTTGTCCGATCAGGGTGAGTATGCCTCAACGATTGGCATGCGCGCATACGCTGCTGCAATACAGCCCTACCACGTGTCGTCGATGTATTAGTTCTGCCCGTACCCGTGGAATCCTCGCCTCATGGAAGCATTCCACTGTTACAGCGGCGGCCTACTACCATTCAAAACACGAGGTTACAGCGCTGTACCGTTGGGTCTATGCGTGCATACTACTAGAGTGGGTGCCAGGCAACTCGCCCCAACAAAACTTTTTCTTCCGACCGCGAGAAAAGACTTGCAGCTTTAGTATTTTTTTTATGGCAAGAAGAGTTAATGGGAGGTTTCCTGAACCGGCGTTGAAGCCGCATCCTAAACAATCCGTTGCGCTCTAGATATTTGCTTTGGCAAAATAAGTGTATTTAAACTTGAAAATAAATTTTTAATGCACAAATTTTAACTCAGCTTACATGTATAGTAACGCGAATCATTGTAGTATTTGTTCACTCTTCAAAGCTGCCGCCGCGCCAATTTGTCACTTTAAAGTGACAAATTGTCAATTTGTCACTTTTTCAAATTTGTCAAATTTATTTTCAAGTTTAAATACACTTATTGTGATACAAGAAGCGACTAGATTTATCTCGATTCATTGCATCTAGGCGGAGCCGATTTTACGTTGTTCCCGAATGTTCTAGTACCTTCTCACGCTTTGTCTCGAAAGTTCGCTATCAGCATTGAATTGAGCACAGCCGAAACCGACGGGCATTCGGTTCGAGGACCACCGAGCATGCTTGTTGCTGCGCCGCTGCCGACTCATTCAGTTCTTTGCGGGCGCAAGTTATCCCAAGTAGAGAGCTTTCTTTAGAAGCCATTTTCTCCATCTTCCTGCTCTCCGGACTGTACTCATCAGTACATAACGATATACATATAAACAATATAAAATTTCATCTTTAAAATTTTATTTTAGAAAAATTTCAATCCTCAAACTTTTCTAAAGGGCAAGCTCTATACGGTGGAAGGGCCCGACGCATCTCTTCGAATCGTAGCCCCTTGTGTGTGCAGAGCAGGGAGTGCAGATGAGTTCTTAAACGTTTTCTTTAGAGCAAAAGCATTACTGCAGACGTACCAACCACGAGCAAGAATCTTGTCTTTTGTGATCTGAGTAACTCGGATAAGCTCGGGTTAGTTCGTAGGAGCGTCGCTCGAGCTCCAGAGAACGGGTGGAAGCTCGGGAACGTTCGCAGAAGTGTCGCTCCAGCTGCAACCAATGGGAGGAAGGCGTCGCGGCTGTGCCACCGAGTGGAGAGATGATAGTGAAGAGCAATAAACGCGGTTGCGTGCACATGCAGACGCCAGAAAGAAGGGGCGAAGAATGAACACATGCTTTCGCGCGTCTACTCAGTTTAACTAGGTTTTCTGCTTGGGAAACTAAATTTTTTTCTTGAAAATATCCCTCCGGTGTGCTGATTTACCCAATTTCGCACTGCTCGGACCAAGCACGGCTCTCCCCGAATGGTTTAACTGAGCAAGCAGTAGCCTACATTAATCATCAATTTCTGCAGCGTCTTTACTTAGCCGCCACAGATCTCATGGTCGTCGTCGGATGAGATGACGTCATCTCGTAGTAAACCCTCATGACCCATTCATATGGCACGACTTGCTAAATAAGTTGCAAGTGAAAAGTTAGACATTTTCGGCCTGTCCAGTAGGTGAGTCCCGCCGCGATTAAAAAAAACTATGGGGCAATTTGCAGCCTAAAGTGCGCTAGGCGCTACTTCGACTGCCAACGACTGTCTATGTTTGTTACGGCTGCACCGCTAGGGAGCCATGCTCCTCCACTAGCTGCCGCACATCGAATGACGACGGAGCAGCGCTCGACGCCGCCGAGCCGACAGCTCCACCTGTCGACGAAGATGACGACTGCCTATGTTTGTTACGGCTCTTACGGAAGCTCCGCTTGGTAGTCATCCTCCTCCACTAGCTGCTGCACATCGATTGACGACGCAGCAGCGCTCGACGCGCTGAGCAGACAGCTCCACCTGTCGACCAAGAAGACGACTGCCTTTTGGCAGCTGCACTCGTCGATGAGTCACTCGTCGATGGTATTCGCGCACAATGCTTACAATACACACACTTGGAAGGTCGCCCCCACCCCGTCGCCCCACAACTTCCGACAGACAAACAAGCAAACATCCAACGGCTAAATGCAAGGAATGCCCCCTATAAGTGCGGTTGCGCAAAAAAATTGTCACGTAGGACATCTCAATGAATAGCAATAGATGCACCCATTTCTTCCTTCTTGCCAATGTACACACTTTCTTGTCAGCGTACAATCTTCTACGGCTGAAGCATTAAACCAGATCTCCAACGGGACTGGGCACTCAGCCCGCATCTATGTCTGAAGACAGCGCGGAGGATGAGGTGGGTGAATGTTGGAGGGGACACAAGGGGAAGCATGGGCATAATTTCAGGTGTCCAGATGGGCAGTATCTGACACGCTGCAGACAGAAACTTCTGTATCGGTTGGTTGCGACTGAGAGAAGAATGAAAAGGAAAGTGCACGGGCCTGCCAACTGGCTCAAGCCGAGCCACTACCGCTGCCACGTGCAGACAGAAGAGAGTTGAAAGATAAAAGGAAAGAGAAAAAGAGAGAGTTAAGACGCGCGTCGCAACAACCGCGTCCGCCGGAGCCCACGTGTTGCCCTTGATCTAGCTCTCACGTCGGGGGGGACACCCAACTGCGCGGGAACGCGGACGTGCTCTGCATGGGCTCCGTGAATCGTCAGTGTTCTTGACCGGAAAACCCCAGTTTAATGCAAAGTGTTTATTGGATGTGTTCCGTGAAGTTACGAGGACCATCTGGACACCAATTTTATCTCTGTGAGTAGAATATTTTTCCACTTACGGTACATTGAAATCTTGAGGCGGCGAGAGCCACGCTACACCTAACGCCGACGTAGCGTCGGCCGTGGCCGAAGCAGGAGACGCATGGGCTTCGCTGGCCCTACCGGGGCTGAGCAGCCTCAACGGCGGTATGGCATCAGCATCGACTGCGGCACACATTACGGCCCCGGTTATTGAAAATAACCCGGGTACGGACCAGCCCCAAGCCATGGAGCTTGCAAGCACCAACAACGCTGGAGCTACGAGGGGACCGCAAGAACAACCAAGAGTCTACCCAGTCAACGAGACCCCGTGGCGAGTGATGAAGGAATTAGTGGAGCGCAGAGCCCAGAAGGATAGGAAAGCTACCGGTCAGGCAAGTACACCTTCGGAGGCAAACAAGACTCCAGTGAGAACGAGCGAGCCACAGCAGCAGAAACCTGGGACGCCGGGACCGAGCGCCATGGTCCCGAACGCGCCACCGGCGTCCGCTGCAAACAACCAACTGAAGACACCCCCTGGTAACAGGCGAGATTTCGTACAGCTCCCAAAAGGAGGATACAAAATCGTATTCCCACCGAAGAGCCACAACCTAAGAGTGGGAGATTTCAAGCCCAGCGATTACATACAAGCCCTGGTGAAGGAATGCAACCTGGTATACATCGGCGACATGCTTGTCGCGGTGAAAGCCATCTCAAACATAATAATAGTCCGGACGCCAGATGGTGCGAAGCAGAAGCTCTGCAAAAGACGAGGAAGTTGTGCCTCGGAGACAAACAATTCGAGTTCAATGCCTACTGCTCCACGGCGGAGGGAACTATCCGGGGTGTGGTGCATGGAGTGATGGCCGGCACCACGCAAGAGATCCTAATGAACCACATCCAAGTAGCAACGCCGGGAATTCGTGCAGTCTACGCAAGAATGCTCGGGAAGTCAGAGTCAGCGCTCATCGCGTTCGACGGACCGAGGTTGCCCAAGACAGTCGCAGTGATGGGAGGACTTTACAGAGTTTACCCTTACCAACCTACGAAGCAGGTGTGCTTGAGATGCCACCTGCAGGGGCACCGATCAGACGTCTGCCCGGAACCAGAACCCATTCCGCAGTGTCCTAGATGCAAACGTGCCAACGTCGACGGACACGAGTGTGGGGAGCCCAGGTGTGAGTGGTGCGGCGAAGCTCACGCCACGGGCGATATAGGATGTAAGAGACGTCTCAAGCGGAAAGGCCAGCAGAACCAGCAAGGCAAGAAAAAAGAAAGCAGTTGCCACGGTGGTCACAGGCCGCGGTGGTTCGACAGCGAGGAAGCCGAAACGAAAGGAAAGAACGGATCCTCGAGATCTGCGTCTCGGAACAGGCGCGGCGGCAGCAGAAGCCGAACGCCGTTCTTCAAAGAGGGAGACTTTCCGGGGCTAGCAGACGCGAGAACCACTGACCACGATGGCGACAACGCCTGGGTTCGAGGGAACGCTCACGGCGCTTCCGCATCTAAACAGAAGACCAAGCAGTCCAAGAAGGTGAGTCAGTCTAGGAGCGAGTCTCCAGTCTATCCCACTGCTCTAGACTATTCGATACAGGCTAGATTCGAAGCTCTAGAAAAAACAAACAGGGAACTTAGAGAGGAAAATGAACGACTAAAAAGGAGGCTCTCGTTTATAGAACAGCGACAACAAAGAGAAGAAAATGATACAAACCGAGGAAAAGTACACGGAGTACAATCACCCACGACGAAAACAAGCACGCAAGGGCCAGCAGCCGTACAACCGCAAGTAAGGGAAGAAATAGATGCTACTATACCACTGCACAAAATACAGGAGCAACAGAAAACAGTCTTGGCGACGCTGGAACAGATCATGAGCAGACTGAACGCAACCGATCAGAGATTGGCAGAACTGTTCAGGAGACAAAACAAGAGAGCACCGGAACAGGTCGACCTAAACGAAAGCGCGAAGATCTTCGCGGCGCAGCAGTAGTGTCACATCATGGCTAACGCAGAAGAAAAATTTACAATATGGCAATGGAACTGTAGAGGATTTCGAAAAAAAACCGATTTCAACATACATGTAATGCAGCATAAACACCCTCCCACTGTAATAGCGCTGCAAGAAACTAACACTTCGCCGAAGATAGTCGGCTACGACACCATAGTAGATGAAAGATTTAAAAAAGTGACCATTTTATGTCAGAAGGGGGTCACTACGCACAAGCACACGACACCAGAAGAAGATATAGAACACCTTTTAATAGAGGTAATACCTAAGAAGCGCGGGGAGAAGAGCCTATTCGTACTTAACATATTGTCACGACCAGAGGAGCCGTGAAGGTAGACGTCGAGAAGAACCCAAGACCGGGAGCCTTTGTTTTTAATTATGGAGCCAGCTTCCACGACACAGAACAGAACAGCGCGCCACGAGAGCCCACCGCCGCTTCGTCGTCGTCTTCGACTCAGCGCGGAGGCCGCGCGGGGTGAGGTGAACTGGGGGTGAGGGGTGAGGTGAAGACTGGGGGTGAGGTGAACTATACAGTGCGCGCTAGATGACATGCAGGGAGAGTCAACTACACACGGGGGGTAAGGGGAAAAGGTACGAAACAGCGTGAACACAGCGCTCAGTCACGCGAAAAGTACGGCTTTAAGCGCACTACATGCACGATTTCAGGCCGTTGACGCTGAGGGCCGGCGACCACAGTTCCATGGGGGACAACTTCGTAGTTGACGCTGTTCAGGCGGCGCAGGACTCTGTACGGGCCAAAATACCTATTTAAAAGCTTTTCGCACAATCCCTTGCGGCGCACTGGTGTCCACACCCACACGTGGTCGCCCGGCTCGTAGTGCACGTCCCTGTGCCGAAGGTTATAGTATCGGGCATCGGCGGATTGCTGGTCCTTGATGTGCAAGCGGGCCAGCTGACGGGCCTGCTCTGCTTGCTCCACGAAGTGGCCAGCTTCAGGGGGAAGCTCTGCGTCGCCGTACGGCAGCATGGCGTCTAGCATCATGCGGACCTCTCTGCCATACACGAGACGGAACGGGGTGAACTGGGTGGTTTCCTGCGTCGTGGTATTATATGCGAAGGTGACGTACGGCAAGACCTCATCCCAGGTTTTGTGTTCAACGTCGACGTACATCGAGATCATGTCCGCCAATGTTTTGTTGAGCCGTTCCGTTAGACCATTGGTTTGGGGATGATACGCTGTTGTTGGTCGATGAGCAGTATGGCTAAGCGCTAAGATGTCACGTAGGAGTCGGGCTGTAAACGCCTTGCCGCGGTCAGTAATGATGGCCGATGGGGCGCCGTGTCTAAGCACGATGTCGTGCATAAAGAAGTGGGCAACTTCGGCGGCAGTACCTCGCGCAAGGGCCTTCGTTTCAGCGTAGCGGGTCAAGTAGTCTGTGGCGACTACGATCCACTTGTGGCCGGAAGACGAGAGAGGAAATGGCCCCAGGAGGTCCATGCCGACTTTGTCGAATGGTATTTGTGGCGGCTCGATGCACTGAAGCAGTCCAGGAGGCTTGAGCGCGGGTTTTTTTCGCCGCTGGCATTGCCGGCATGTCCGGACATAATGCTTGACACTTGAAGTTAGGTTGGGCCAGTAATAGTTCTGCCGGATTCGGGATAAGGTGCGGGTAACTCCAAGGTGGCCGGAAGTCGGTTCATCATGGCAGGCAAGGAGGACTTCATCCCGCAGATCAGACGGTATGACGAGCAGGTAAGTTGTCGGACTTGAAGTAGAGTTCTTTTTATAAAGCACCCCTCTCCGCAGACAGAACGACGATAGTCCACGAGCTAGGTGTCGTGGTATTTCAGGGCACCCACCTTCGAGATGTTCGATGAGCAGACGGAGCTCGGCGTCGGCACGCTGTCTGGAAACGAGCTCAGATGTGCTGACCGCTCCAAGGAAGCTATCATCGTCGGTGGTGTCTTGCGGAGGAGGTTCGACGGGAGCGCGTGACAAGGTATCAGCGTCGGTGTGTTTCCGGCCTGACTTGTAGGTGACGGTGAAATCGAATTCCTGCAGGCGTAATGCCCAACGTGCTAAGCGACCGCAAGGGTCCTTTAAATTTTTCAGCCAGCACAGCGAGTGGTGGTCGGTGACGATACGAAACGGTCTGCCATAGAGGTATGGGCGGAACTTGGCGGCGGCCCAGACTACCGCTAAACATTCTTTTTCCGTGGTAGAGTAGTTCAACTCAGCACGCGACAGCGCGCGGCTGGCGTAGGCAATTACTTTGTCGACACCGTTTTGCCGCTGAACTAGAACGGCGCCAAGACCGACGTTGCTCGCATCCGTGTGCACCTCCGTATCGGCATCTTCGTCGAAATGTGCCAGGATGGGCGGTGATTGGAGTAGGCGTCGTAACTCGTCGAAGGCAGTCTGTTGTTCGTTGCCCCAGGAAAATGACGTGTCATCACGGGTTAGGAGCGTCAGAGGGCTGGCGAGCTGGGCGAAGTTTCTAATGAAGCGGCGATAATAGGAGCACAGGCCCAGAAAACGTCGGACTGCTTTTTTGTGGGAGGGGACCGGAAAGGCAGCAACGGCAGCAAGCTTCTCTGGGTCAGCGCGGATTCCGTCAGCACTAAGGACGTGCCCGAGGAACTTCAGTTCGGTGAACCCAAAGTGGCATTTTTCTGGTTTGAGGGAGAGGTTGGCGGATCGAACGGCTTTGAGGACAGTCCTGAGGCGGTGCAGATGTTCCGTGAACGTTGCGGAAAAAATGATGACATCGTCAAGATAAACAAGACAGGTCTGCCACTTCAAACCGGTGAGAACGGTGTCCATCATTCTTTGGAACGTGGCAGGAGCACAGCAGAGCCCGAATGGGAGGACGCGAAATTCATACAGCCCGTCCGGTGTAATGAATGCGGTTTTCTCACGGTCCCTCTCATCAACTTCTATCTGCCAATAACCACTTCTGAGGTCGACCGAAGAGAAGTACTTGGCTTGACAAAGTCGGTCGAGGGAGTCGTCGATACGCGGGAGCGGGTACACGTCTTTCTTGGTCACACTGTTCAGCTTCCTGTAGTCGACGCAGAACCGTAGTGTCCCGTCTTTCTTTTTCACGAGGACGACAGGAGACGACCACGGACTGCTTGACGGTTGGATGACGCCGTCTGTGAGCATCTCTTCGACCTGTGTTTGAATAGCATCTCGCTCACGAGGGGACACACGGTAGGGCTGCTGATGGATGGGTCGGGCTCCTTCATGCGTGATAATGCGGTGTTTAACGATCGACGTTTGGCGCACTTTGGACGACGACGTGAAACACGCACCAAACTCCCGCAAGAGGTCCTGGAGTTGCCTCTTTTCAGTGGGTGGAAGGCCAGGATTTATGTCTACGCTGGTGACCGCTTCGGCGTCAGCTCCAGGTGTGTCCTCCGCACAAGCAAAGCATTCGGCCACTTCCTGAACATGGTCGACGTAAGCGATGGCTGTGCCACGGAACAGATGTCGATGTTCATTGCAGAAGTTGGTGACAAGGACCTCTGTACAACCTTCATGAAAGGAACCAAGGCCCCGTGTCACCGCAACCCCCTTAGTGAGTACGAGGGAGACATTAGGCTCGACAACCCGGAGTCCCCTATGTGGCTCGTCGCAGGTAACTCTCGTGAGAATGCTGGCACGTGGTGGCACCGTAACGTTATCGTCGGCGACTCGCAGGGCGGACCGAGAACCCTGGTGCGCTAGTTCTTCTGTGGCCATTGCGGTAGAAAACGTCACCAAGCGGTTCGGGAGGTCTATGATCGCACCGTGCTCGCGAAGAAAGTCGATGCCAAGGATGACATCGCGAGAACATTCGCGGAGAACGAGAAACGTGGCAACGAATGTGCAGCCTCGAACCGTAACCCGGGCCGCACACATGCCGAGTGGTGCGACAAGATGTCCGCCTGCCGTGCGTATGTCGGGACCGTCCCAGGGTGTCGTCACTTTTTTCAGGGCCGTCGCAAGCCGTCCGCTAAGGATAGAGTAATCTGCGCCCGTATCGACCAACGCGCTAACCTCCTTTGTGTCGACGAGAACAGGGATATCCAAAGAGACCCTTCTTTCAGCGCGGCCCGTCGATGGCTGTTGTGGATGACTCAGTCGGGGCGGCGGCGGAAACTGGTCGGCGACTGGGGTTGCGTCGTGGGGTCGATTCAAGCGGCGGGTTGAGGGAAACTCTTCGGCGATGCGGCGTTCGGCGTCGGGGCGATTGGGTACGTGCGGCGGCGGAAGCGGGTCGGCGATTGGGGTTAGGGCATCGCGGCGAGTCGATAGGCGCGTCGGGGAAAACTGCGCAGCGTTGCGGCATCCGACGTCGGGGCGATTAAGTTGCTGCGGCGGTGGAAGCTTTGCGTCGGAACGGCGTTCGGCGGCCTCGCCTCCAAAGGCCGCCGGATCTAGTTTTCCCGACGAGGGCTCGAGGAACCACGTTGTCCTGAGGCGAAACGGGACCCAGAGGGCGAAGACCGGCGTGGAGAGGGCGATCGCGACTCGCGGCGCGGAGGAGATGGTGAACTACGCTGGCGGGTGACATACTCGGCGATGTCTTGAGGGCGCTCTCCAGGGCGTGGACGGGGGCTGTCGACAGGAAAACCGCGTAGTCCCATTTCGCGATAGGGGCACCGCCGGTAGAGATGGCCGGCCTCACCACAGTGGTAGCAGAGCGGGCGTTGATCCGGAGTGCGCCAGAGGTCAGTCTTCCGCGGTGCCTGGCGCCGATCCGCCCAGTAAGGAGTAGGCTGAGCAGAGTGCACCGCGACCAATGGTGCGGTGTAAGGCAAAGGCCCAGGAGATGGGGCCGCGCGGCGCACGACGTCCGCGTACGTGACTGGCTGGACCGGAGTCGGGTACGGCGCGGGATCGTATGGAGTCGGTTGCGGCGCCGGCACAACTGCAGCGTCTGGTGCTCTGAGGGCCTGCCGGACTTCCTCGCGGATGACGCTGGTGACGGAATCGACGCGAGGGGCAAAGGTTCCTTGAAGGTGCTGCAGCTCCTCGCGGACCACTGAACGGATGAGTTCGCGAAGGGAGTCCGGATTCGTCCTGGGATCATGGTCGAATCGGTCCAACGTTGACAGTGTCGACGACGGACGCAGTTGCCGGGCGTACTGTTGCGATCTCTGCTGCAGCAATTTCTCCATGTGGACGGCCTCGGCCAGAAACTCCGCGACGGTGTTGGGCGGGTTCCGCACGAGGCCGGAAAAGAGCTGGTCTTTCACACCGCGCATGAGGTGCCGCAGCTTTTTTTCTTCAGGCATGGCAGGATCGGCGCGATGACAAAGACGCGTCACATCCTCGACGTACATGGCGACACCCTCATTGGGGAGCTGAATTCTAGAGGACAGGGTACGCTCCGCGCTCTCCCGGCGGTCGCTGTTGGCGTACGTACTCAGGAGCTGACGTCGAAAGTCCTGCCACGTCGAGAAAGTAGCCTCACGGTTTTCGAACCAGGTACGTGCAGAGTCCTCAAGGCTAAAGTACACGTTACGCAGCTTTGTAGCGGCGTCCCAGCAGTTGAAGGTCGCAACCCGTTCGTAGTGCGCCAACCAATCTTCTGCATCTTCAAACAGGTCACCGTGAAAGGGCTTAGGCGTTCGTGGGGTCTGAAGAGTGAGATAGGTAGGGCTGGCTGCAGGAACAGTCGGAGGCAGGGCGGGTATTGGCGTCGCCATGAGTGTAGGGGTAGTCGAGGGCTCACCGACAAAAGGGAGGGCCTCGGGGGACAAGCCTCGGATCCTCCGGCTGGCACGATGGACAGGGGTGGTCACAAGAGGCGGGCGTGTCGAGTCGTCCTCAGGAGTAGGGAGCATCGGCCGCACCTCCACCAGTGTCACGACCAGAGGAGCCGTGAAGGTAGACGTCGAGAAGAACCCAAGACCGGGAGCCTTTGTTTTTAATTATGGAGCCAGCTTCCACGACACAGAACAGAACAGCGCGCCACGAGAGCCCACCGCCGCTTCGTCGTCGTCTTCGACTCAGAGCGGAGGCCGCGCGGCGCGTTAGGCGCGTGGCAATATATTCACCACCTCGCAAGAAGAGACATGACTTCAGAGAAATCATTAGAACGGTGATCGGCCTGGTAAAACAAAACCACCTTGTGATTGTAGGAGATTTCAATGCTCCGCACAAAGAGTGGGGCTACAAGATGAATACAAAGAAAGGAAAAACCATCCTAGATGGAGTGGACACGCACGGGCTGGAAATCGTTACCGATAGCAGATACCCTACTAGGGTCGGAAACAGCGTTTCAAGAGACACTAGCCCTGATTAGACCATCATAGGAAATATCCTAGACTACGAATGGTCTAACACCGGGGAGCAGTTCGGAAGTGACCACTACGTAATTCAAACGCAAATTAAACTTACAAGGTTCAGCACAATCCAGAGAAAGACAAAAATCACAGATTGGAAAAAATTCCGTGAACAGTTGGAGAATGAAGCCGGAAGAACTGCGATAGCGGACATCGAAAAGTGGACCAAACGACTACGGGAGGTCCACAGAGACAATACTACAGAGCTAGAGGTCACCGATGAATTTCCACGTGCGGATAAACGATTGCTACATCTTTGGGAGGCTCGTAGGGGACTGACGAAAAGATGGAAGAAACAAAAACATAACAGGAAATTGAGACTCAGAATAGCTCAGATCAATAAGGAGATAGAAGACCACACTGCAAACTTACTTAGAGATAATTGGCACCAAATTTGCAATGAACTAGACGGCAACTTGGGTAGCGCTAAAACATGGGCGCTGCTCAGGCACCTCATAGACCCGAAAAAATCGAAAAGAGAAAACAGCAAAACGATAGAACGTATCACGCACAATTTTCAGGGAACGGACGCCCAGATTACAGATTTTCTTTGGTCCAGGTACGTCGGAAGCACGCAAGTGCCACCCTGCACCATGGTATATTCAGGGACAAGGAACTCGAAGCTGGATGAACCGATAAAAGACTACGAGGTATACGCGGCTGCCAGGTCATTCACAAGGAACACAACACCGGGAAAAGATCAAGTAACAAATGCAATGATCAGAAACCTCAGTGATGACCAAATCGAAAGCCTGACTGGACTAATCAACGAGCACTGGGAAAGGGGCACGGTCCCGGCGGAGTGGAAACACGCTGAGATTATCGTGATACCTAAACCAGGGAAAACACCCAGTTTGGAGAACCTTAGGCCCATTTCACTAACTTCATGCCTCGGTAAACTATACGAGAAAGTGGTCAAGACTAGACTGAGCATTTACATGGAGGACAACGGTCTGTTTCCGGATACCATGTTCGGGTTCAGAACGGGGCTCTCCACGCAAGACGTGATGCTCCAGTTAAGAGACACGGTACTAAAACAAATATCGGGCACTCGAGAAGGCGTAATCTTGGCCGTAGACCTCAAGGGGGCCTTCGACAACATCGGCCACAATGCCATTCTCACAGAACTCTCGGCAACAAACTGTGGGGAAAGGATCTTCGCATACGTAAAGGCCTTCCTGTCTAACAGAACAGCAACGATCGGCATCAACAACATTAGGTCAGAAAAGAAGACGACGCCAAACAGAGGGACGCCACAAGGATCCATCATCTCACCTTTGCTCTTTAACATAGCAATGATTGGATTAACTAGGAGACTGAAAAACATCAAAGATGTAGAACATTCAGTTTATGCGGACGACATCACAGTGTGGACGACAAAAGGATCGACGGGAAACAAGCAAGAAATACTGCAAAGAGCGGCGGATGAGATCGGTCAATTTGCTTTATTTAGCGGGATGCAGTGCTCCCCAGAAAAATCGGAATTTATTAGACTTCACAAAAATAAAGAGGACAGGGGAACGATAGAATTAGAGATAGATGGACAACCCGTAAGAAGGACAAATAAGCTTCGCATCATGGGAATGTGGCTGCAGGAGAAAGGCAAACGGGACCATACCATCCAGCTCTTGGAACACTCCACGAAACAGATATGCAGGATGTTAAGCCGGATTACGAACAAGAGAAAAGGGGTGAAGGAGCGAGATGCGTTACGGATCACTTCTGCGCTCATCATACCGAGGATGACGTACGCGCTTCCGTACCTACAACCTAACAAAGGGGAAAAGAACAAAATGGAAACATGCATCAGAAGGGCGTATAAGCAAGCCTTAGGCGTCATGACCTGCGCCTCGACAGAGAAGCTGATGAACATGGGGGTGTACGGCACCTATGAGGAGCACAGCGAAACCATGCTCAGATTTCAAATGGAAAGACTGAAAAGAACAGCCGCTGGCCGCGCACTACTGATCAAGCTAGGATACCCGGCAGAAGACGAGGGCGAAGACAAGACAGACATTGACAGCCAAATTAGGAGCACTTTCTTGGTTAAACCAGTGCCCAGAAACATGGACCCGAAGAACCACGAAGGAAGACGGGCGGCGAGATCATTGGAGTTGGACAGGTTCCTAAAGAAGAAACAGATGGTTCTGTATGTTGACGCGTCCAAGTACAGAACGAAGGAAAACGCTAGGGCGGTAGCAGTAGTGAACGCCAATGGGAATATAGTTACTGGTGCATCAGTGCGCACAAGGATAACACAAGCAGCGGAAGAGATCGCCATAGCTCTAGCCCTGACTGAAGCCAATCGGCAGGGACTGAGTTACTGGATAGCCACGGATTCTCAGGCTGCAGCAAGGGCGTACAGAGATGGAAGGATCGGCCGAAAAGCCGCGAGTATCCTCTTCGAACAAAAACAACACAGACATGGATCAAACAACACAAACATTCAACACACCATCATTTGGGTCCCTGACACTGGGGTTGAGGGAAATCTCATGGCAGACACCGTTGTCCGAGGGTTCACGAACCGGAGGGCGGGTTTGCCGGTGGAACCCTTCAGCACGCCAGAATCTTACGGGGAGGCAATGAAGGCGTTGTTGGGAGCGCGCAAGAAGTACTCGGCTCTGGCGGATATCCTCGACAGAGAGCAGGCCACCACGCTCAGACGACTACAAACAGACACCTACCCAAGCAGAGCCATGTATCACAAAATGTGGCCGAACAGATACGCGAAAGAGTGCGTGTGGTGTGGGGGCTACGCCACAACGTACCACGCCACCTGGGGCTGCGAAAAAAGCCCTTTACTACCAAAGGTAAATAGCCCTAGTCTAGAGCAGTGGGAGGCCCTCCTGGCTGACTCCGACCCGAGCACTCAGCTTATGCTGGTGACGAGGGCCAAGGCAGCGGCGGAGGCCAACGGTATCCTGGACTAGGGAAGACCGACCACTGTAGCTCCACATCTATCTATCCCCATCCCCCTACTCCCTAACTCTTCCTTTTGAAAAAAAAAGAATAAGTAAATAAATGTTTTTACTACTACTACTGCCCTTGATCTAGTTCATATTCCTCATCGTTGTCGACAGAAGGCTGTGAGCAGAAGCTTGTCAGCGTCAGCAGAGGTGTCACGCTTTTGACGGGTGTCCACCGAGATATGTGAGACAGTTAGTGCTTAATTTACTTTCCTCAAGTACAATTTTCATTTTATACATTACTGCCCCGCTTTCTCTTTCTTCTTTCACTCCCGCTTCCTCCCTTCCTGTACGGTGCGATTCAGGTGTCCACCGAGATTACAGATTGGATTGGATTGGATTGTAAAACATCTATTGCGTCGAGAGCAGCTAGCGGCGAGCCATGGCTAGCGGCGACCTCGTTGGCCCGCTCGTTTGCCCGTATTTGAATCGTGAGGTCCGAGCTGGCCAGCACGACCTCCCACCACTCGGGAGAAGGGAGCTGTATCAACTCCGCCGGACGCGGATCATTTGCGCAGTTCCACAGAATGTGGTCGTATGTGGCCCTTTCACCAGATTTATGGCAGTTTGGGTCGTACTAACCAGGGTACATTAGGGCAAGCACTGCCGGATTCAGCAGGGAGCGTGTTTGGAGACGACGCCAAGTAACTTCCTGCGCTTTTGATAACGATTTTTGGGGAGGGGGATATGCGCGCCTCTCCAGCCTAAAGTGATAGGTGATGTCATGAAATGAGATTAACCCGTCCCTCGTGAAATTGGAGTCAGAGGGCGCGCTCACTGCCCGGTCGACGAAACATCGGGCTTGCGCGTGAGCCGTCTCGTTCCCCGGATTCCACGAGTGGCCGGGACCCAGATCAATTCAAATTCTCGACGCGGAGTGAGGTAGATGTGATGCAGCCCCTCGCGAAATTGCGAATGGTTGTTTTGGAGTCGCTGAATATAATATCAGCAGGCGTGTTCGCTATAGCTTACGCTATTGCCGCTTCCTCCGCCATCTCGGAGGAGGTGGTTTCTATCGACGCGGCCACCAACGGGGCGCTGTTCCCGTTCACCTTTAAGATCCAAGGCCAGCACCACCTTGTCGTTGTGGGGACATTCAAACATGAAGTAATCCTGGACCATCTCAGTAACACCAACTGTGGCCACAAAACATTCCATTAAATAAGAAAATTTCTTACAGACCGTCAAGCCTATATACGCATACAAGATGCGGAACACGGGCCATACACCATCGGCTCGAGGGGAACACCTCAAGGCGCGGTCCTGTCTCCCCTGCTCTTCAATTTGGCAATGCTTCGTCTTCCCTCCAAATTGTCTTCTCTGCCCGGGATACATCACATTCTTTATGCGGATGACATTACACTCTGGGCCACGCAAGGTAACCTGGGCCACATGGAGTCCTGCCTGCAAGCAGCGGCGACCCTAATCGACGACTACGCGGCCTACTGCGGACTCCAATGCGCCCCAACTAAATCAGAATTTGTGCACTTACGTCCCTCCCCTCGGGACACAACACCGCTTCGCATCAGTCTCCCCTCGGGACCGATCCGGGAGGCTAAGGAGATCCGCGTCCTTGGCCTCTTCATACACCTCCAACGCAGAGTCGACACCACCCTAGCCAAACTTCGCACGGTGGGAGACCAGGTGGGCCGCATGGTCCGCCGGGTCTCCAACAAGCGGGGCGGATTACGATGCTCTGCGGCTTGCCCATGCTTTTGTAACGAGTAGAATCCTCTACTCAACTCCCTACTTGCACCTGCGCAAACACGATGATGACCATCAAGCGGGTTCTCGACCTCCCGGTCACCACGTCCAACCAGAGGCTTCTGGCCTTGGGCGTGGTGAACACATTTCGGGAGCTTCGAGAAGCCCACTTAGTCAACCAATACACGCGTCTTGCACAGACCACGTCCGGTCGCCGCCTCTTGGACCGGCTACACATCAAACATGACTACCACATTGAGGAAAGGGAGAGAGTGCCAGAACCCTGGAGACGTGCCCTCCGGGTCCGACCCCTTCCCCGCAACATGTCCAGAGAAGACCATAGCGGTCGTCGCCAGGCGCGCGCGGAAGCGTTGGCGCGATACTATGGTAACCAAGAACACGTGTATTACGTGGACGTTGCCGGCCCACACCACGGGGGGTGGTACACGGCCGCAGTCGTACACAACACAAACACAGTTAAAGGGCTCACTTTCAAAGCCTACAACGCAACACACGCGGAGGAGATTGCCATTGCTCTGGCTCTCACGAATCCCAAGTCAAAACACATCATTACCGACTCGCGAGGGGCCTGTCGGAACTACGAGTTGGGCTGGGCTCCCCCGCTTGCCTGGCGCATACTGGAATATAGCTGTCGATGCGAAGATCGAACTCCCCGCAACCTGATTTGGGCCCCCCGTCACCAGGGACTCCAGGGAAACGAACAGGCCGATCAGGCCGCCCGCGCACTCTCTCCCCGGGCCATCTCCCTGTCCTTGGAAGCTAGGGTACTCCCAATCAGACAAACTGGCCCGTACATTCAAACAAATCACCGATTACTACAAGGAGGAGCACCGGCGCTACCCGGCCCCTTGTAAGGGTCTGGATCGCGCTGACGAGCGCCTCCTCATCAAAATTATTACTGACACTGTACTGTGCCCGGCGGTGCTTAAACATTTCAATACATCCTTCGATGGCGCGTGCCAGTTCTGTGGGGAGGTGGCTGACACCTTCCACGTGGTTTGGGCGTGTCAATCAAACCCATCTATCCCCCCCAACCCCAACCCCACCAGAGAGGACTTCGAGGCGGCCCTGCTCGGCTGTCAAGACCTAAAGAGCCAAAAGGCTTTGGTTCAACGGACGCGGGCGGCGTTGCTTGCCAATGGGGCACCGGAATAGGGGCTCCACCCAGTATTGTAAGGGGAAAGGGCCAATAGGGTCCTACCCCAATCACCTTTCTGTAAAAAAACTTAATTTCCCGTAAAAGTTTTTCACCACCACCACCGTTCACTTCGACCAATGCATACGCTTTTCTCGGGGTTTGTCGGTATTCGGTTGCGTCCACGTACGCCACGTTGTCGTCTCGGCTGTATTTGGTGTGTAGTGCGCGAGCCCTCACTGTGCGTCGACCTTCGTTTTGCGCGGGGGGCATGTTCTTGGGTAGTGGTTTAAACAAAAGAGCTTTCTCGATGTGCATGGGTTATTGCGTTTTCGAGTCCCTCTCTGGGAGCTGTTCGCACATCTTTAGTCAGTATAGGAGGGCCCTTCCCACGCTCGTGCAAGTGAGTCGTCCAAGCTGTGAAACGAGGTGCGCCTCGCACAGCTCCGAGAGAGTGTTGTGAACCCCAAGGGCCAGCAACCTCTCCGTGGACGTACTGTGCGGGAGCCCAAGGGCCGCCTTGTAGGCCTGCCGGATTGTAGCTTCGACCTTGTTTCTTTCCGCCAGCTGCAGTTGCAGGTAAGGGAGGGAGTAGACGATCCTGCTCAGCACGAAAGCCTGCAAAAGTCGACCTAAATCTTTCTCTTTCATGCCTCGTTTTTTGCTGGAGATCCGTCTGGTTAGCCACACAGTCTGATTGGCCGTGGCAATGAGTGTGTTTATTGTTTCGGTGTTCTTGCGATTGTTCTGTATGTACATGCCCAGTATGCGTACGGTCTGGACCTCCTTGACCGGAAGTCCTTGCGCATATACATTTAGAGGGGTCGGAGCGGTCAGGTTTGCGCTTCTACCGCGTGGTTTGGCCCTAAGGACCAGCAGTTCCGATTTCGAGTGCGAGCATTCAAGGCCCGCTCCCGACGCGTAAGTTTCAATTATGTCAACTGCCTGCTGCAGAGTCTCTTCTATTTGGCCGTCATTCCTAGTGTTTACCCATAGGGTGATGTCGTCCGCGTAGGAATTGGCTCCGATTTGAGGCCACCTAATGCAAGATCTGCGGTCCGTTCGGATAGGAATTATTGTAACTGAAAGTCCGTTCTTCCGGGTCTATTTGAGAGAGGTTCGTGAGGATGACCTCATGCGAAACGTTATCGAAGGCCTTGTTCAGGTCTAGCCGAGCACTGTCTTCGTCCTGGTTCCGCATGGAGGGTCCAGCACGTCCTTCTTAAGCTGGAGTATCACGTCCTGCGTGGACAAGCTAGCCCTAAAGCCAATCATTGTGCGAGGAAGTAGGTCGAACTCAAAAAGCGTTGCTTTCAAAGGGCAAGGCATCGCGCCGGTGGCGTTCGGCGGACTCCCTGGCAGCCCTACAACACGCTGTCGCGTTCCACGTGTACTCCTAAAGGCGAAGCTTAAGCGTCAATTCTTAGCAGTTAATTAGTATTTATTCCTTAATAATAATTAGCCATTAATTATTAATTTTCCATTACTTTGTAATTAACACTTAATTATGTGTGATTCCGTCCAGTGCCACAGAGGCTGTCAAAGTGGTACGGAAAACGCTTTCGCCTCTACGCACTTTAGACAGTGAAAGTGCCCCCTGAATTTTCATTAAGAAAGCCTCTTACCTCCTGCCGCTAGGCGCTGAGCGCAGAACGTTTAAGACGAGGCTGTGATTACCGTGTGCTGCTAGACTTGCGCTAAGTTTTCAATGTCCTTGAGGCAGAACCTAATACCCTTTGCAGAAAATTTCTATATGCGAGCACACAAAACAGCCATGCGTCACTCAACAAGCTGTTGCTAGCTCAGAGAATTGCACGGGAAATGCTGTATCGATAATAATACTGATAACTAATTATAAGGCCAGTCATTAAAGCAGAGAGGTGACTCAGCAGCAAGGGCATGGCGAACAGAGAAGTTAAGAAACACAGCAGATAACAGATTTTGCTTTCCCCATCAATCATTGCCGTGCATTTGGCACCTACACTGAACATTAAGCCGTCGCTCTGTCAAAACTTAAATCTCAATGTGAGCGACGTTGAGAGTAGCAGAAGTTAAACCGCAGTACGACAGGAAGTACAAACATTTTTTACACTGTTTTTTAGTGTGGTTTAACTTCTGTTATTGTCAACCTCACCTGTTCTGAAATTTAAGTTTTGGCGGAATGAAGGCTTTATGTCCAGTATAAGTGCAAAGCGCAGGGTATTGACGGTCCTGTCGAGCAAACCGAGTAGCCGTGCAAAAGCAGGCGTTCATTCGCCAATTGAGGGGCACTCTTGAGCTCCGCCTTAAGAGTAGGACGCGACAGCTTTACGGTGTTAATGCCCATATATGCAGAATTGGTCATTGTCTCTTTAACATTCATATATCGCGGCGAATGCTCATACCACTACTGGAAGGTGGCTGTTTCTATGACAGCCACCGGTAGGTATACTTTGCGGCCTACGTTGCTCTTGGCGAGCAACCTTTCGCGCATAAGACAAGATGACAAGATGTTTGCTCAGGGTTGGTATATGTGGAGTGGTGCTTTCGCACTAAAACTATTCTTTTTTTTTCTAATGCGAGACGCGATTAGGGCGACACTGTGAACTGGGAAGCAAGCGCAGAGAACGGAATAAAGGAACGCTGAGAAGGACGTCGAGAGATCAACCGAACAAGGAGCAGTTTGTGTCCCGGATCAGATTGGAGCCTGAAAGGAGCACTGAAAGGCTGCTGCGAATTTCGCAATGTCCGCCACGGCTTTGTTGCAATCGCTTACGTACAGGTTGCCGCCGGCCATTTTGGCGCAGCTGAGAAGACAGACGGTGACCAAGAAGAGCTCCTCTTCGATGAATCTCGCGAGAACGAGGATCCATGCAGCAATTAGGGGAGTTCCATTCTAGAAAACATGTGGAACATTCTTGGACAAAAAATTATGAATACTGCAATAATGTAAGATATTTTTATGGAAATATCGAAGGTAATGGTCGATTCTTCCGATGTGTAACAAAACCTTTCTTTTACAGTGCTTCCATCACTCGCATCGAGTAGTTAAGACTGCCACAGAAAAACAATGGGCAACGCTTTTGACGAAGGCAAAAACATTATTAGCAATAAAATTCAAGCCTGCCGAAGCCCCCCCCCCCTCCCCGTTATGCTCAGAAACTTGCAGAATCACCTGGCGAACGCGGTAGCCGCCTTTCCGTACCGACGAAAGCCTGCACGTCGTGGTAGTCAATACACTAGATCAGATACAATTTTGTAGATCTATTAATTGTTATAGCGAAATCTTATAATATATAAAGAAATTGCTTTCACAAACAGCAGATCTCCTGTCGGCAGGTTTGCGTTTTTTTTGTTATTAAGGTTTTTGTTACCCGTAAAAACGTTCCCCGTTGGTTTTCTACTAGATGAGAGCTATGGATAAATTTTGAAAAAACAAGGTTTTACTACGCGTCATAAGGATGGCCCATTACCTCATATAGTTCCCTAACAGTACCTTACAATACTTCTCAGTTGCCTGAAAAATAAAGTGATGTCCAAGAACGTGGGTCTACGTTTCTTCTCTTCTCGTCATCCCCCGCCACAACCTCCACCCTGCTTTGCTGGAAGGGGTGGGAGGGGGGTAGGGGCCTTTCACAGCAATCCACGGGTGTTTCCGCCGATGAGAATACCCGTCGGATCGCTCAGACTACCCTACACAGCGTCAACATGACCGGCATTATATTCAATATTCGGGGCACATATAAATTACATTACTTAACCTAGGGCAGGTAACCAGTTTCCTGGGCGAGTGTCCTAGGCCTCGCCGCCGGAATCTGGCAGGTAGCATACGCGAGTATCGCTATCGGTCGGACATTGCGTGTATGCAGCCCAGGTTGGCAACCAGCGCCGAGGGGCGCCGGTCGTGGCTGCGACAGGAGAGCCGCAGTGAGGGTGCCCGGTCCATGGCAGTGGCGACCCAGATGTGCCCTGTTCTACTCCGCCTACATATAGTGGCGGAGGCACAGACCAGGTGCACACGGAACGGTAAACTCCACTTTGTCCGATCAGGGTGAGTATGCCTCAACGATTGGCATGCGCGCATACGCTGCTGCGATACAGCCCTACCACGTGTCGTCGAGGTATTAGTTCTGCCCGTACCCGTGGAATCCTCGCCACATGGAAGCATTCCACTGTTACAGCGGCGGCCTACTACCATTCAAAACACGAGGTTACTGCGCTGTACTGTTGGGTCTATGCGTCCATACTACTACAGTGAGTACCAGGCAACTCGCCCAACAAAACTTTTTTTCCGACCTACAGAAAGTAATGCAGCTTTAGCATTGTTTTGTGGCAAGAAACGTTAACGGGGGGCTTACTGAACCGGCAATGAAGTCGCATCCTAGCGTCCGGTGCACTTTAGATATTCGCTTTGGAAAAATGAAATGTATTTCAAATTAAAAGAAATTTTAAAGCATAAACTTTAACTAACCTTAGATGTATATATAGACACAATTAAAAATATCATTTTTAAAAATTTTATTTGAAAATGATTTAAATCCTCCAAATAATTTAAAGGGCAAGCCCTATACAGTGGAAGGGACTGACGCATCTCTTCTCATCGTAACCCCTTGTGTGCGCAGAGCAGGGAGTACAGATTAGTTCTCAAACGTTTCCTTTAGCTCAAGAGAATTGCCACAGACGTACCAACCACAAGCAAGAATCTTATCTTGTGTGATAAGAGTAAATCGGGTAAGCTCGGGTTAGTTCCGAGGAACGTCGATCGGAACATCTGCATCCCACGCGTTCACTTGATCTATTTTATATGCATTCATTCAGAAAGCCGCTTACCTCCTGCCGCTAGGCGATGAGCGCAGAACGTTTAAGACGAGGCCCTGACTGCCGTGTGCTGCTAGACTTCCGCCATGGTTTCAGTGTCCTTGATGCAGACACTAATTAGCTTTGCAGCAAAGCTCTACAGGCGGGCACACAAGACAGTCATGCGTCACTCAACAAACTGCTCAAAGAATCTCACGGGGAATGCTGTATCGATAATAATACTGATAACTAATTATATATAAGGCCAGTCATTAAAGGAGACAGGGACTAACAAAGTCAGCAGCTAAGGCATGGCGAAAACTGAAGTCAAGAAATACAACAGAAAAGAGAGTTTACTCCCCACAGAGTTTGGTCCGAACATAAAGCCGTCGCTCCGTCAAAAATCCCATCTCAAAGCAGGCGAGGTTGAGAATAGTAGAAGTTAAAACACAGTAAAAGAGGAAGCACATACATTTTTTACTCTGAGTTTCAGTGTGGTTTAACTTCTCTTATTCTCAACTTCGCCTCCTTAAAATTGAACGTTTGACTGAATGACGGCTTTATGTTCAGAGTACTTGCAAAGTGCACGGCACTGATGGACGTGTCGAGCACAGCGAGTAGCCGTGCGAAAGCAGGTGTTCATTCTTCATTTGGAGGAGGGGACACATGAGTTCCGCCTTAAAGGTACGACGCGAAAGATTTAGGGTGTTAATTACTACTATTATTATTATTATTATTATTATTATTATTATTATTATTATTTCGGCTGTATTATTTCGAGTCAGTTTCAGTATTCAGGCGTTTCACAATCATGCATTTCCCAGAAGAACTGCTTCCGCCCGCACTGAGCGGCCTTTCCACATTTACGATGATTCTACTCCGGCAACACGCAACGATTGATGGGAGCAGCAGATGCGACCGTAGCATTTAGGTGCAACGCAGTTTCACCCTTTGCTTTGAATGTTCCTTCTGGCTGTATAACGATATGTAAATTGGTATTCTCGGAGGCGGGTAGTTTTGGAAGAAATCTTTTATTTGCTGGTTAAAAAGAAACGATTTACAGACCATGAAATTGGCGCAGAAGCAGTAAAACTGCCACTAAAGAAATATTTTCAGCAGCAGCTTAAGCGCCTTTCCAATATCTCTGTTGGCCATGTCCTGAACCAGATGTGGCCACCTCATTCCCACAAACTTCAGAATCTCATCTGCTCGCCTTACTTTCTGCCGCCCCATAGTACGATTGCCTCAACTGTGAAGCCAGACCTCTATAACTACCGTCGGTTATCTTGTTTTCCCGTTATATGGCCGCCCCCTGCACATCTCTTATTGTTCCACTAGGATGTCATTAGATGGCGTTCGTTCCCTCAGTTGAGCGGATACTGTCAGCAGTATCCACGAATAAAGATGGTTCTCCTCTAATATAGCCATCGCAGGAGATTTTCAAAGAAACGAGGTGAAATAAATTATAAAGGGATAACATTCTAAACTAATGAAAAATATTGTTCGACCAAGATAGCCATGGACCCAGTGGGATAGCTGAGCGCGTACAAAGCAGCGCAGCGCATTAAATTATTGCAGCACTGCAGGGCACAGTACCGCGTTGGTATATAAGCGAAGGAGCCAACGCTCCTCGCTTTTGGTTAGCCCTTCCCCAGGGGGTGAAAGCGGCTATGCCGGGTTTGATATAATTCAACAATGTCTTTTAATTGATAGCCGGGTTATGTTCTGATCCCTCAGGCGGCGAGTGTCGAGGTGATGCCCACTGGTTGAGCGCTGGCTGAGGCGTCCGCATCCTCGTTTCCCTCTAGTCCCGCGTGGGCTGGGGTCCAGATGACGACACGTGTGTCCGGGTGATGCCGGTACTCGCATCTATGTAAAATTTTGATGGCACGTCGAGAGATGCGTCCTTGTTTTAGATTCTGGCAGGCTCCCCGGGAGTCGGTGATGATAACTCGGGAGTCTGGTCCTGCAGCGGCGAGTGCTATGGCGACCTCCTCCACGTGTGTAATGCTTGGGGCACGGAAAGTGAGTTCCTGAACGTTCGTGTTTTGAAGAAATACTCGGCCGTATACCATCCCCGTGGTGTGGGCCAGCAGCACCCGTGTAGAAAACTCCGTAACGAGAGCCGTAGCGGTCGTTAAAGGCCGTCGCGCCCGCGGTTCGAAGGTCCTCGTGAGTCTCCTTTGTCATGTTTTGCGGCAGAGGTTGGACCTGTAGCGCGTGTCGCCAGTCCTCTGCAACCTTGGTCCTTTCCTCTGCTTTTGCTTTGTAGGCAATGTGCCCGCAGTAGAGGAGGCTTTTGCCGGCTGACGATTGTTCGACCGTAAATATTGGTTATTTAAGTGCGCCTTGCGTAGCTCTTTGTGTTGGAAATCCCGAGATCGATGAGCCGGTGACTGGACGTCGTTAAGAGGAGGTCGAGGGCGCTCTTACAGATTTTTCAAAGGATCTCCTCTAGGGCGTTCTCGTCACATTTCCGCAAGTGGAGATAGGGTGCCGAACAGAGTATCCAGCTGGTTACGAATGCATTGGCCAGCGTCATGGTATCTTTGCATTGTAACCCCATCCGTTTGTTAGATACCCGGCGGACCATGCGGCCTACCTGGTCTCGAATCTTGCATAGCTTCTGCGGGGTTGTATCGATCTTGCGGTTGCGGTATATAAACAGTCCCAACACTCTTACCTCATCGTGTTCAGGGATAGGGCCGCTAGCAAGGGTATGGTCAACTTTGGTGATGCACTTCGTTTTGGGCCGAAGCTGCGCGAATTCTGATTTGGTCGGGGAGCATTCCAGGCCACTGCGACGAGCGTATCCGTTCACGATAGTCGCCGCTTGTGATAGGTTGGCCTCGATCTGTGCCAACGACCCACGTGTTGCCCAGAGCGTGATGTCTTCGGCATACAGGGCATGCCTGATGCCTGGAACATCATTAAGCAGGGGGGGTACGTGAGCCATGGCGAGATTAAAGAGCAGGGGAGAGAGGACGGCTCCCTGTGGGGTTCCTTTTGCACCCAGGGAGTACGGGCCATGCTCCTGGTCTAGGACACGTATATAGGTTTGCCGATTAGTGAGAAATAGTCGGATGTACTTAAACGTGTTGTGGCCACCATTCGTCTGCGACAAATGTGTGAGGATGATGCCGTGGGCCACGTTGGCAGACGCCCCCTTCAAGTCCAAGGCGAGGACCACTTGTCACTGGGGAGTTCGACCGGATCCAAGATTTCCTTGTGTAGTTGGACCAGGACATCCTGCACGGATCGGTGTGGGTAGAATCCGTACATGGTGTCCCCCAAGGTGTGTATGGATTCTATATAAGTTGAAAGCCTGTTTGTTGCTGACCACAGTTTCCATCAACTTCCCCACAAAAGAAGTTAGTGAAATAGGTCGGAGATTCTTAATAATGGCTTTTCCGGGTTTCGGTGGGAAAGTGACTACTGCAGTTTTCCATTCATTGGGAGGGGAGGGGTGTGCTTCCATCCCATAAGGCGTTAAAAGTACTGAATTATGCACAGGTATGCCGGATCCGGGAGTTTAGCCAGGAACTTAACCGTCACTCTATCCCATCCGGACGCTGTGCCGCACTTCATTCTTGCCAGGGCCGCTTTTAGGTCGGGGAGCTGGAACGGTCTGTCCAGCTCCGCATTCTCAGAGCCTGCATATTAGTATGGCGACCCTGGATGCTATAGAGATATTTATCTCTGAGCGGTGTAGCCAGTTTCGTAGCCGCCCCGTAGAAAACGTGAATAGCTCTCTGTAGGTGTTTCTGGGTTCCGTTGCGTATTGAGCCGGATCGATCAGGGCGCGGAAGACGCGCCATGTGCTCCGATTCGACATTTGTGGAGCCGCAGCATTACAGCGGTACACCCAGTTTGAGTCGCCGAGTTGGGCGGCATACTCGGCTGCCTCCTGGGTGAGTGCCGCGGCACGAATTTTGATTTGGCGGTATTGCTCCTGCTGGCGCCATCGGTGGATGAGGCTTTGCCGGGCCTCCCAGAGGTGGTTGTCCACCGCCGGCGTTGCCTCTGAGAGTGTGCCAGGCAGTGATGCAATATTTTAATCCGGCTTTTAACGGGGAGTACCCGCAATATGGGTGCACGTTCTTGGACCTGTACCACATGGTCTGGGCATGCCTATCGCAGTAAAATTATGCTGCGGCAAAAGGGAAAAAAGTTGGCGCGTTGGACATGTTCCAATCTATGAATATAACATGGCCTTAAAGGGTCAGTCTACTCACCGAGATGAGTGTATAAATAATGGCATATTCTGGTAGTTGGCACCCTATAACATCAATAACGAGGGGTCTGCGCCTGGTTTAGGCAGGAGTTTATATTTTATTTCGGCGTTAAAAGTCGCGTAAAAAAGCATGGTGGCGACCCCAAACGTTCATTTTGTTCAAGAAAGTGGTAGCCTTTTTTTGTAGAAGCATAAGTGAATATACTACGTACCATTTGTATGCCCCAATGTCAGAGAAACGCACGTTTTGTTCTAGTAAACTGTAGAAGGCGTACCGCTCGCTTTTTCTGTAAATCACATGAATATTTATAGTTACGCGTACGCAAAACGCAGGCACATTCCCACTTTTAGTTCAGCGTATACTAGCAGAGACGTAAAAATAAACTCAGCCTATAGTGGCGCCATCTGGTCGTCAGGACAGGAACCATTGCTGTAAACAAACCGACTCTCCACTTAAGCCTAGGAGCGGCCGAATCGTCACTCTAATTATTAAAATAAAGCAAATGTATCTCTTATATGTTTTCTTATAGGCGAGATGAGACGAAGCGAAAGACAGGCGCCCCATTTGTGGCCAGTGAACACACTGAAAAAGGCAGCAACAACGAGAATTCAGTCCGAAGCGAGAGGTCCGGCTTCGACGGGCGCCGCCATGTTTGTCGCCGCGCGGCGGAAATCCAGATGGTTGCCAGATGAGACTACCATCTCATACAGATGTGTTCCCACATTAATAAATTATATTTTAAAATGTTCTACCGCACTCCTTGGCACCACAGCTGGCTAAACGGTAATTTGAGTAAAGAGCTATCGGTTGCCGCAAAGAAAATATGGTCGATAAAATTCAGTAGACTGACCCTTTAATGCACGGTTGCAGGACCCACACCTTCGTATTCAGGAGGCAAGCGCAGGCTATGGCCAGTACCAGAGATGGAAGAATCGGCAGCTCGAGCACTCACATAAACTGTTGTAACTATGCGTAGCTGCCGCTATTCGTTGTCGTAATCACAAATGATCAGACTTGATCCAGTCGTTGAAACTTAACTCGGTGAATTTATTTACATGTTAACAAGAATCAAATGCAAGCAACCACACATCTCCCGGAACGCTCGAGCAGTCAGCGAAGCTAGCTGCTCGTCGTTCGGCGTCCGGAGTACAACTGCCCTCGCTCTCCCCACGCTGTCCAAAGCCCCTTCCAACCGCGGCACCTTTGAGGGGGCATCGGCGCCCGCGCTCACACAAAGAGCTTCCGCTTTGGGTGAGCCGGCACGGCTCATAACTGATTACTTGGGAAGACCAGAGCGCGAGCCTCCAAACGCCCCCCCAGGCGCTCCCCGGGCCAGAAGGACATGTGGCTGAAAACGACAAGGGGGAGATGGCACACAAAAAAAGAACACTAATGGGCGGTAGGGTTAGCCCGTCCCTGACCGTCGCGCCGGAAGGTCGCCCTTGACTGTCGCGCCGGAAGGTCGCAACATAAACAGTGCTTGGTTTCGTTCGGACTCGGCGTATCACGAACAGGGTCCAGTGGAGCAAGTGTTACTTTTCATGAGCTCTTTTACAGGCCTCCTATATCATAGTCAGAAATTCTGGACAAGCGCATTTTCTCAGTGGCAGATAGTTCTTGAACGCATTTTTTCCATATTTCGTAACATTTCACTGTAACAACCATTATGACCGTAGATCTTAAATCGGCAGATTTGCATTTTTTGTTATTGAGGTTATTGTTATCGTTAAAAACGTTCCCCGTTGGTTTTCTATGGCAGCGTTAACTACTCAATACGAGCGATGTACAAGTTTTGAAGAAAAAAAAACGTTTTACTACGTGTCAGAAAAATGGGCCATTACCTTCAGTAACAGAATCTTAAAATACTTCTCAGTTGCCTGACAATTAAAAGTGATTTACAAGAAACGTGGGTGTAGGTTTCTTTTCTTCTCCACATCCACCACCACAACCTCCAGCCTGCGTTGCTGGAAGGGGTGGGAAGGGGGTAGGGGCACTTCACAGCAATCCGCGGGTGTTTCCGCCGATGACAACACCCGTGGGGTCGCTCAGACTACCCTACACAATGTCAACGTGAGCGGCATTATGTTCAATATTCGGGGCCCATATAAATTAGATTACTTCACCTAGGGCATGCAACCAGTTTCCTGGGCGAGTGTCCTAGGCCTCGCTGCCGGATTCTGGAAGGTAGCATACGCGGGTATCGCTATCGGTCGGACATTGCATGTATGTAGCCCAACTTGACAACCAGCGCCGAGGGGCGTCGGTCGTGGCTGCGACAGGAGAGCCACAGTGAGGGTGCCCGGTCCATGGCGGTGGTGACCCAGATGTGCCCTGACCTGCTCTGCCTATATATAGGCGGATGCAGAGACCAGGTGCACACGGAACGGTAGACTCCACTTTGTCCGATCAGGGTGAGTATGCCTGAACAATTCGCATGCGCGCATACGCCGCTGCGATACAGCCCTACCACGTGTTGTCGAGGGTATTAGTTCTGCCCGTACCCGTGGAATCCTCGCCACATGGAAGCATTGCACTGTTACAGCGGCGGCCTACTGCCATTCAAAACACGAGGTTACTGCGCTGTACCGTTGGGTCTATGCGTGCATACTACTACAGTGAGAGACAGGCAACTCGCCGAACAGAAACTTTTGCTTCCGACAGGGAGAAAAGACTCGCAGCTTTTGCATTCTTACACGGTGAGAGACTTTGCGGGGAGCCTTCGTGAACCGTCGATGAAGCCGTATCCTAACAGTCCGTTGTGCTTTAGATATTCGCTTTGGCCAAACTGAATATGTTCCAAATTGAAAAGGAACTTTTGAATGCATCAATTTTCACTCAGCTGAGATGCGTATATGCGTATATTGTTACGGGTTTCAAGAAGAGCTACGAAGGTCAAGGAAGGAAGGAAGGAAGGAAGGAAGGAAGGAAGGAAGGAAGGAAGGAAGGAAGGAAGGAAGGAAGGAAGGAAGGAAGGAAGGAAGGAAGGAAGGAAGGAAGGAAGGAAGGAAGGAAGGAAGGAAGGAAGGAAGGAAGGAAGGAAGGAAGGAAGGAAGGAAGGAAGGAAGGAAGGAAGGAAGGAAGGAAGGAAGGAAGGAAGGAAGGAAGGAAGGAAGGAAGGAAGGAAGGAAGGAAGGAAGGAAGGAAGGAAGGAAGGAAGGAAGGAAGGAAGGAAGGAAGGAAGGAAGGAAGGAAGGAAGGAAGGAAGGAAGGAAGGAAGGAAGGAAGGAAGGAAGGAAGGAAGGAAGGAAGGAAGGAAGGAAGGAAGGAAGGAAGGAAGGAAGGAAGGAAGGAAGGAAGGAAGGAAGGAAGGAAGGAATGGGAAGGTGAAGTGTTTTTGGCCCTTTCAATCCTGCGTCACACTGGCCGATTGTCCCTGCCCTGCTGAACCGGCTGAACGCCTCGACTGTGAGATTACAGCCGTAACATTGTGGTGGAGGAGCTAGTTGCCGCTCTCCGGTGCACTCGGCGCATTTGCATCTGGAGCCTTGCCGGAGTCGTCGCCTTGCCGGCCTGGAACCGCTGACCGGCTCATCGGTTACAGCGTCATGTCGGCGGATGAGCCATGCGTAGCACGACATGACGCTGCAATCCAAGCTGCAGACCGGCCAGTGGGCGCAGTGACAGGTTCTTCGCAGCACTATCGGGAGCCTCGCAGTTTCACTGGAGCAGCAGGAGAGCACGTCGACGAGAGGTTGACCGATTATCAGAGTGAGCCGCTATAACCGGTGGGACGCCGCGGCTCAACTTTGTAACGTGGTTTTCTTTCTGACGCATACTGCTCTGGTCTGATTTGAGAACCACGAGGACTCCCTCGCCACCTGGGACCGCTTCGTTACTCTATTGCGACAGTGTTTCGGCGACTGCCTCGAGCGACGCAAGCGGGCCGAACTAACGCTTGCACACTCGGCTCAGTCATCAGTAGAAACTTGCACAACATATATATACATACAGGAGGTCCTCAAGTTATGCAAAACAACGAATGCTCATATGACTGGAGTCGATAAAGTATCTTCTGAAGGGCATTGCAGAAGACGTTTACAATTTTTTGATCGCGAAAGATGTCCTGGAAGCTGTCTGAGATGTAATTCGGCACGTCCGCACATTCGGCGCGTCCCCACATTCGCGACATTGAAGACTCGTCGTATTACGCCCAAATTTTGGCGGCTGGCCAACGTCCCAACTGTGGCCAGCGTTGAAGAGAGCTTTATGGATCTATCACCGTCAATCCGACAGATCGTTCGCGAGAGCTTCGGCGGTTCGAGCCCCATGCCCGGTTTCCATCATTCGTGCCGTCTGACATTCCCGTTCCTCAAGGCATGCTTCCTTGGATGCCCGGGCTAAGTTCAGTAAAATACCGCACACAGTGCAGCGCACGCACCGATGGCATAATGTCCAGGTTCGGTGGCCTCGGTCAACCTCCCCACTCCTACTGATGCTCGGCTGAATTCCAATTGCATTAAGATCCGGACTAAGAGCATTGTTCACGACCTTGCCACGCCGCGGTGGCTCAGTGGTTACGGCGCTCGGCTGCTGACCCGAAAGACGCGGGTTCGATCCCGGCTGCGGCGGCTGAATTTCGATGAAGGCGAAATTCTAGAGGCCCGTGTACTGTGCGATGTCACTGCACGTTAAAGAACCCCAGTTGGTCGAAATTTCCGGAGCCCTTCACTACGGCGTCCCTCATAGCCTCAGTCGCTTTGGGACGTTAAACCCCAAGAAACTAAACCATTGTTCACGACCACCTGCCTGGTCTTCCCGGCGTCCATCCAAAAGGCCTGAAGACGCGTGTGGGTACTCTGTGCTTTCTGCCTCGTAGGAGTCTTTTAGAGAACAAGGTCTTCGTCGCACCGCTCCCATATCCCACAGTCGCGGCATCGAGGGGCACATCGCTCGCTACTGCCGCCACTATGAGATAAAACCTGTGCGTCTGCATCTGTGAAGTCAGCAGGATCCTGGAGACACCGATCTGACCCAGGTACGCCCAATTTTCGACCACTTCGAGCAACCCTCCGCATCACCACGTAGCGGTCGAGCTGAGCCTAACGGCTCTGGCTCCCCCGCCGCTGGCTGCGGAGACGCCCGCCGGTCAACCTCTCAACATGGCTCTGCCTGAACAACGCGGATACGACCCCACGACTCTGTCGTGGTCGTCTGTCCCTGCAAGCCAGCCAGAGGACGGCCCATCCACCATTTCGGCGCAGCAAGCTGCCCTTTTCCAAGTCGTTGAGAGCCGGCGCCGCCGCCGGCAGAACGTACGAGGAGCTGCAATGCCCAAGACTCCTCTTGACAACTCAGCAACAGGAGACGCTCGCGCTCCGTCTTCTAAATGTCCACAAAAGACACCAGTCTCCAAGTGGACGCCTAAGCCAACGGTCAGGATGAACCCTGACGATTACGTGATCGTGCTGAGGCCACGCAGTACGGTCGCCCTCAAGACAGCATTTCAGCACGGTGAGCTCGGCGCTGCCATTTCGCAACTCATCGGCAGACAGCATATGAATGCGATTACAATTTCTCCCAATTGGGAGCAAAACATTATCGTCTGTGGCACGCAGAACCCCGAGGTGCCTCAGAAGCTTCTGACGGACATCCAAATTACCACCAGCAAAGGATCGCTCCCGCTTCACGGACACCTCAAGCTCACCGGTGATGTGTGTCGTGGTGTGATTACTGTGCATAACCTTGAAACCAGCGAATCCTTGAAACATAGTGTGCAGTGGCGCGGTGGTGACTTATTTTTTGCGCACCGGTGATGTGTGTCGTGGTGTGATTACTGTGCATAACCTTGAAACCAGCGAATCCTTGAAACATAGTGTGCAGTGGCGCGGTGGTGACTTAGTCCATGTGCGCAAGCTGGGAACATCGAATGTAGCTGTGCTAACTTTCCAGGGACGCAGCGTTCCGCGCTACGTCCACTACAACGCAGAACTGACTCCCGTCAAGGAGTATAAGAAAACGGTGCCAGCGTGCTACCGTTGCGGCACGCTGGGGCACCGGGTGGACAACTGTCCCACCCCGGTCAAAGAAAGATGCGGCCTTTGTGGCCAGAACGTGGGGGTTGGTACTGAGGGGATGGCCCCCCACGTTGGCAATCCCGTGTGCATAATCTGCGGGGGCCCGCACCTCACCAGCTCCCGCGAATGCACAAGCAAATTCATCCGGCTTCCGCAGCCAGGGCCCAGGCCGCCAATCAAGCCACCCAAGGGAGCCAATTCCGGCGCGACACGGGGCAGTCACGCCACCGGCCGGCAGCAAAACCAGAAGACGCCACGGCCTCCCCCTGGCAAGACAGCAACGGTACCGCCACCACTCGGAGCAGCGGAGTTACCAGCTCTCAGTGCTTCATCTGGCGGCGCTAGCGGCGCCGCCTGCAACCAACCCAAGGTAGGCAGCTGGGCGAGGGTCGCCTCCTCTCCTCCCCCTCCTCCCTCCTCCCCCACCAGCACCGCCGAGACGCAGGAACTCAAGCGCGAGCTCGCCCTCTTGCGCGCTCAAAACGAAAAGAAAAACTAGCCAGCGAGCTTAACTCGCTCAAAGCCCAATTCCCTACTCCGCCCGCGTCGAGCGGCGAGGAAGAAAACGTCACAGACAGGGAGATTCCTACTCCTGTGGAGAGCCGCGCCGCGGCCCTGGAGACCCGGGTGACCGCGATTGAAACACAATTGGCTGACCTCCCCAAAATTATCCACGATACCATTGCGCGTCAGGTGGAGAGTGTCATCGCACAGGTGACACAAGCCGTAACTCACATTATCCAAAAATGGATAAAAGACAATCCGCGCGTCCTTAAACGCGTAGGGCCAATCAGGGACGCTAACCGCCCCTCCAAATTCAACAGAGTTATTCCCGATGAATTTGACTTCTCGGAAGACTCCTGCACGTCTGCGCCGGGCACTAGCGGACTGGGGAGTCTTAACAACGTAACCCCACCCTCCGCCTCCGACCATGGCCCCCAACCCTAAGTCGCGAGCAAGAACAACTCAGCCGCTTACACTAACGCAGTGGAACTGCCGTGGTCTCAAGAACCGCACGAAGCGGACTCATCTCCGCCTCTATCTTAAGACCTTTGAGTTCCTCGTTGCCGTGGTTGCCCTTCAGGAACCCGGTGCCGGGGCCAAACTAACAGACTACACTACATTTCAACACAACCCGCAGACATATATACTTGTTCACAAGCAGTATACTGCGCAGGAGGTCACGCTCCCCACAACACCGCCTTTCCCATACACGATGGTGTCAGTGCTGCCCCTAAAGCGGTCTGACCCACCTGTACACATTCTAAACATTTACTGCCCACCTAAACTTAAGAACGTCACGTTCAATGAAATTTTCACCCAAGCTATGCAGGTGGCTGGAAGGGATCCCCTTCTGATCGTCAGGGATTTCAACGCCCCGAGCAGGCTATGGGGGTACCCCCGGGAGGACAGACGTGGGAGGAAGCTTGCGGAACTTCTTTCCACACTTGGACTCACTTTACACACTGACCCCGCCAACCCAATACGCGTCGGCAATTCGATTCAACGAGATACTTGCCCGGATCTCACATTTACACGCAACATACGCCATATGCCGACTGGCTGAATACAGAGGACACTCTGGGTAGTGATCACTGTATAATCAACACAACCATTTACATGCGTCCCCTGAAACGCCCACTAACACAAGCTCGTGTCCCGGACTGGACGACTTTCCGCACCTCTCTACCCATCGTAGACCCCCTCCAGTCGGGATACGACGCATGGTCCAAATCGCTCACGTCTACACTCACACAACACGAAAAGCAGATACAGCTCACAGAAACACAAAGGGACGTGGACAACCACTTGCTCCACCTTTGGGAGGCCCGCCGCAGCCTCACCAAACGATGGAAGAAACAGAAACATAACAGACGCCTAAAGAAACGCATCCTCGAACTAACACAACAGGCAGCAGAATATCTACTCAGCTAGCCGACACTAACTGGGTGGACCGGTGCAACGCGGCTGCGCGCCAGATGTCTGGCCGCAACACGTGGCGCCTATTCCGCGCTCTCATTGATCCAACACGCACGGAAACCCAACGCCAATTACATAGGGCCTTGCACAACTTTACAGGATCGACAACACAGCTAGCGCACACGCTCAGGGATCGATACCTGTGCACCACTAAGGACCCCCGGCCGGCGGCGTACTCTTATGCAGGCGAAGAGAACATGGAGCTGGACACTCCGTTCCAGCTCCACGACATCCGGGCGGCCTTAAGCAAGATGAAGCGGGGCACTGCACCCGGGCGCGACAAGGTTACGGTCAAGCTCTTGGCCAACCTTCCCGACGCAGCCTACGCCGCGCTCCTCATACATCAATAGCATTTGGGACGGAGAGACTCCTCTCCCTCTCGATTGGAAATCGGCTCTCGTGACCTTCATTACGAAGGCCGGCAAACCTATTGATGTGGAGAACCTTCGCCCCATCTCCTTCACGTCTTGTGTCGGCAAGCTGATGGAGACGATGGTGCGTGACAGACTCTCCGATTATCTCGAAACACAGCACATTTTCGCGGACACTATGTTCGGTTTTCGTCCTCACAAGACAGCACAGGATATACTTCTGCAGCTCCACCACAACATTTTAGATCCTGTAAAATGTCCCCACAACGACAAGGTGGTCCTGGCCTTGGATCTTAAAGGCGCATTCGACAACGTCAAACATGAAGTAATCCTGGACCACCTCAGTAACACCAACTGTGGCCACAAAACATTCCATTACATAAGACAATTTCTTACAGACCGTCAAGCCTATATACGCATACAAGATGCGGAACACGGGCCATACACCATCGGCTCGAGGGGAACACCTCAAGGCGCGGTCCTGTGTCCCCTGCTCTTCAATTTGGCAATGCTTCGTCTTCCCTCCAAATTGTCTTCTCTGCCCGGGATACATCACGCTCTTTATGCGGATGACATTACAATCTGGGCCACGCAAGGTAACCTGGGCCACATGGAGTCCTGCCTGCAAGCAGCGGCGACCCTAGTCGACGACTACGCGGCCTACTGCGGACTACAGTGCGCCCCAGCTAAATCAGAATTTGTGCACTTACGTCCCTCCCCTCGGGATACAACACCGCTTCGCATCAGTCTCCCCTCGGGACCGATCCGGGAGGCCAAGGAGATCCGCGTCCTTGGCCTCTTCATACACCACCAACGCAGGGTCGACACCGTGCACCCTAGCCAAACTTCGCACGGTGGGAGACCAGGTGGGCCGCATGGTCCGCCTGGTCTCCAACAAGCGGGGCGGATTACGAAGCAAGGATGCACTGCGGCTTGCCCATGCTTTCGTAACGAGTAGAATCCTCTACTCAACTCCCTACTTGCACCTGCGCAAACACGATGATGACCAACTGGAGGTCATCCTGCGGAAAGTCATCAAGCGGGCTCTCGATCTCCCGGTCACCACGTCCAACCAGAGGCTTCTGGCCTTGGGCGTGGTGAACACATTTCGGGAGCTTCGAGAAGCCCACTTAGTCAACCAATACACGCGTCTTGCACAGACCTCGTCCGGTCGCCGCCTCTTGGACCGGCTACACGTCAAACATGACTACCACATTGAGGAAAGGGAGAGAGTGCCAGAACCCTGGAGACGTGCCATCCGGGTCCGACCCCTTCCCCGCAACATGTCCAGAGAAGACCATAGCGGTCGTCGCCAGGCGCGCGCGGAAGCGTTGGCGCGATACTACGGTAACCAAGAACACGTGTATTACGTGGACGTTGCCGGCCCACACCACGGGGGGTGGTACACGGCCGCAGTCGTACACAGTTAACGGGCTCACTTTCAAAGCCTACAACGCAACACACGCGGAGGAGATTGCCATTGCTCTGGCTCTCACGAATCCCAAGTCAAAACACATCATCACCGACTCGCGAGGGGCCTGTCGGAACTACGAGTTGGCCTGGGCTCCCCCGCTTGCCTGGCGCATACTGGAATATAGCTGTCGATGCGAAGATCCAACTCCACGCAACCTGATTTGGGCCCCCGGTCACCAGGGACTCCAGGGAAACGAACAGGCCGATCAGGCCGCCCGCGCACTCTCTCCCCGGGCTATCTCCCTGTCCTTAGAAGGGTACTCCTAATCAGACAATCTGGCCCTTACATTCAAACAAATCACCGATTACTACAAGGAGGAGCACCGGCGCTACCCGGCCCCTTGTAAGGGTCTGGA